>NC_057420.1:4139410-4172952 GCF_019320065.1 Cervus canadensis
CTCCAGTTCCATTCTTCTTTCTCAAGATTACTTTGGCTATTCGAGGTTTTTTGTATTTCCATACAAATTGTGAAATTATTTGTTCTAGTTCTGTGGAAAATACCTTTGGTAGCTTGATAGGGATTGCATTGAATCTATAGATTGCTTTGGGTAGAATAGCCATTTTGACAATATTGATTCTTCCAATCCATGAAGACAGTATGTTTCTCCATCTGTTTGTGTCCTCTTTGATTTCTTTCACCGGTGTTTTATAGTTTTCTATGTATAGGTCTTTTGTTTCTTTAGGTAGATATACTCCTAAGTATCTTATTCTTTTTGTTGCAATGGTGAATGATATTGTTTCCTTAATTTCTCTTTCTGTTTTTTCATTGTTAGTATATAGGAATGCAAGGGATTTTTGTGTGTTAATTTTATATCCTGCAACTTTACTATATTCATTGATTAGCTCTAGTAATTTTCTGGTAGAGTCTTTAGGGTTTTCTATGTAGAGGATCATGTCATCTGCAAACAGCGAGAGTTTCACTTCTTCTTTTCCTATCTGGATTCCTTTTACTTCTTTTTCTGCTCTGATTGCTGTGGCCAAAACTTCCAACACTATGTTGAATAGCAGTGGTGAGCATGGGCATCCTTGTCTTGTTTCTGATTTCAGGGGAAATGCTTTCAATTTTTCACCATTGAGGGTGATACTTGCTGTGGGTTTGTCATATATAGCTTTTATTATGTTGAGGTATGTTCCTTCTATTCCTGCTTTCTGGAGAGTTTTAATCATGAATGGGTGTTGAATTTTGTCAAAGTCTTTCTCTGCATCTATTGAGATAATCATATGGTTTTTATCTTTCAATTTGTTAATGTGGTGTATTACATTGATTGATTTGCGGATATTAAAGAATCCTTGCATTCCTGGGATAAAGCCCACTTGGTCGTGGTGTATGATATTTTTAATACGTTGTTGGATTCTGTTTGCTAGAATTTTGTTAAGGACTTTTGCATCTATGTTCATCAGTGATATTGGCCTGTAGTTTTCTTTTTTTGTGGCATCTTTGTCTGGTTTTGGAATTAGGGTGATGGGTGGCCACCACTCTTATCATCAGTCCTCTGGAAACCTGGAAACCCCAAGAGACCACCGTTCAAGCTTGCAATCTACATACCTGCAAAAAAAAAAAAAAAATAGGACAGTCCAGTCAAAAGTGAAGGCCTCCAACCATGGAGATGTACATGATCCTCACCTCTAGCAACGAGTGTTATGAACAGCAGAACTAATACTCCAGTCAAACTAACTTGACACCTGAAGCTGTGCCAAGAACATGTCCCAAGTATTGATATAGAGTATATATTTTAAGTCCTCTACTAACTTGAGAAATTGAGCCAATAGGAGATCTTGACCTTTCATCTTAGCCAAGTCTAAAAGACAGACACTGTACTGTAGCACATCAGGCCCAAGTTACGTTCAGATGAAAATGTTTAGAGGTAACCATACTAGGTAAAGGACACTGTGGGAAAAAACAACAACAACAACAAAAGACTTACACCCAACCTGAAGTCATATAAAAGCCTTTTGTGCCATTTTCAGAGAGAAAACAATCATCTCTGACATGATCCAGTCAATAGGATTCAAATCACTAATAACGTTCAATTTAACCACAAGGCCAGTGCAGGTTCCCTCTATGGAACTTAAATATTATCAATGTAGGACTGTCAGCAGCCTCTAATTTCCATTCCTCAATTGTACTCATTCAATCAACAGACAGTTCACAATATTGACAACGGGCAGTCACTCACTGAAGTTGATGAAGACTACAAGATCAAATAATCTTTCTAGGGGAAGGGACAGAGAATGCTACAGGTTGGTGACAAAATGGAGGAATATCAAAAGGAGAATAAAGGGTAGATTTCAAAGGTGGCATCTGGACTTTTGGGATGGTTGAACCTCTTCCAGTACAGGCTGGAAGCCTTGGGGAACTATTCCAAAATTTAATTAACTAATGAGGTCTCTGCCTCAATGAGCTATTACAAACTTAATGTGTCAGAATAGTAGACTAGAAAAATTGCAGTGCCACTGCTTAGAGTTCAGGGTATATTACTTGGGGGCCATGAGTCTTGCAGGAGACTCATTCTATCAGTCTTATTCCAACAGAACATATTTAGTAGAGCTGGAACGAGAACTCACCCAATATAGACTCTTCTCAGGCATATTGCAATTATGGGATCATATAAGCTCATGTCTAGGGTTTCACTTTCTTTCTCTTTGAATACTTCTCTACTTATACAAAAGGAAGTTAGCACTAACTTAGAGGTGTCATTTTTGTATTAGGACATTTCTCTCACTTTTCCAACTCTAGCAATTGAACTAAATAAGTTTCTGCCACTAAATATGGCTGACATCATTGTAATTCCTTATGCCACATTAGAGGGTCTACAGTAAATATGAAAGCAGAAAATGCAAAAGCACATTTAGAGCTCATGTTTCCTTTTGAATTTCTATTTGCTTGATCTATCCATAAGTGAGAATAGGGTGTTAAAGTACCCCACAATTATTGTGTTACTGTTAAATTCCCCTTTCCTCCTTGCTTGCATTTGCCTTGCATATTGATACACTCCTAAATGATACAACAGACCATTAAACATAATTGATACCTAGAAGGCATTTTACCAATAAAAAATGGAATTCAGATTTTGCTCAATTCACCTGTAAATTTCTCCAAGATAGGTCACATCCTGGAATGTAATTCAAGCCTTGGTTAAAAAAAAAAATTAAATAATTTCAAGTCATCTTTCTTATCACAACATGGCAAGGGTATATATCAACCAAAATAATTGCAAAATACAAAGCTTGAGAGTGAACAACATGCATCTGAATAACCAACAGATCATGGGAGAAATTATAAAGGAAATCAAAATATGCATATGAATAAATGAAAATGTGATAACCCAAAACCTATGGAATTCAGTAAAAAACACGCTAAGAGAGAGATTCATAGCAATACAAGTGTACATCAAGGAACAAGAGAAATGTCAATAAAAAACTTACCTTTACATCTAAATATAGCTAGAAAAAGAAGAAAAAAAAATCCTAAAATTAGTGGATGGAAAGACAGTACAAAAAATCAGAGCAGAAATAAGTGAAAAAGAAATAAAGGAGCCTATAGCAAAAATCAATAAAACTAAAAGTTCATTCTTTGAGAAGATAAACAAAAGAGACAAACCATTAGCCAGACTCATCAAGGAGAAAAGGGAAAATAATAAAATCAGTAAAATTAGAAATGAAAATGAAGAAAGCACAGCAGACAAAACAGAAATGCAAAAGATTATAAGGAACAGCTCCAAAAAATTCTATGCCAATAAAAAGGAAAACGTGGAAGGAATGGATGAATTCTTACAAAAGCATCACCTTCCAAGACTGAAATAGAAAGTATTAACAAATGCTTCAGAGGCACAGAAATTAAAGCTATATAAAAAATCCTCTAAGAAACAAAAGTCAGGACCAGATGATTTGACAAGTGAATTCTACCAAAAACTTAGAGAAGAGTAAAACCACATCCTACTCAAGCGCTTTCGAAAAATTGCAGAGGAAGATAAATGACCAAACTCATTCTGTAAGGCCACCATTACCTTAATACTAAAACTAGACAAAAATGCTACAGGAAAAGAAAACTACAGGCAAAGTCACTGATGAACATAGATTCAAAAACCCTCAAACAAATTCTATCAAACAGAATTCATCAACATATTGAAAAGATCACACATCATTATCAAGTGGGTTTTATCCCAGGTAT
This sequence comes from Cervus canadensis, assembly GCF_019320065.1. NCBI lineage: Eukaryota > Metazoa > Chordata > Mammalia > Artiodactyla > Cervidae > Cervus > Cervus canadensis. Next base: position 4,143,184 of record NC_057420.1, read on the forward strand.
CCAAGGGTTCTTCAATATTTGCAACAAACCAATGTGATACACCATGTTCACAAATTGAAAGATAAACATATGGATTTCTCAATAGATTCAGAGAAAGCCTCAGACAAATTCAATACCCATTTATAAAAAAAAACAAGCAAGCAAACAAAATAAATCAATAAATAAACTCTTCAGAAAGCAGGCCTATGTGGAATACATCTGAATAGTATATATCTACACATGACAAAAACACAGCAAATATTATCTTCAAAGGTGAAATATTGAAAGTGTTTTCTCTAAACTCAGGATCAAGACAAGGGTGTCCAATGTCACCACTACTCTTCAGCATTATAGCTTTGGAATTCCTAGACACAATAATCAGAAGAAAAATACATAAATATTACCTAAATTGAAAAGAGAGGTGGGAAACTCTCTCTGCTTGCAGATGACATGACTTCTACATAGGAAATCCTAAAGACACAACCAGCAGAATATTACTAGACCAAATCAATAGTAAAGTTGCAGGATATAAAATTAATACACAAAATGCCTTGCATCCTTATACACTAGGAATGATAAAACAGAAAAAAAAATAATAAAGGAACAATCATTTTCACCGTTGCTATAAAAAGAAGAAAATACTTGGGAATAAATGTACCTAAAGAAACAAAAGACTTATATGTATATATAGAAATATAAAACATAGTTAAAAGATATAAAAGATGATACAAAGAGATGGAAAAAAATGCCAGGTTCCTTGATCATAAGTATCAGTAGAGTGAAAATGAGTATACCACCCAGAACAATAGGTAAAAACAAACTACCAGTGGTATTTTTCACAGAACTAGAACATAAAATATCAAGTGTGTATGGAAACACACACACACAGACATTCACACACACATGCAACTGTAATAGCCAAAGCAATCTTGAGGAAGAAGAATAGAACTGGAGGAATCAACCTGCCTGACTTTAGACTATATTACAAAGCTTCTGTCATAAAAAATGTATGGTACTGGCAAAAAGACAGAAATCTAGATCAGTGGAGCAAACTAGAAAGCCCAGAGACAAATCCACACTCCTATGGACACTTTATCTTTGACAAAGTAGGAAAAATATACAATGGAGGAGAGATAACCGCTTTAAAAATTGGTGCTGGGCACAATGGTCAACCATTATAAAAGAAAGATGCTAGAACACTTTCTAACACCCCATACAACTATAAACTCAAAAGGGATTAAAGATCTAAATGTAAATCTAGAAACTAAAACTCTCAGAGGACAAAATAGGCAGAAAGTACTCTGCAAAAATGACAGAAATGTCATTACTCCCTGAGTAATGGAAATAAAAACAAACAAACAAACAAACAAAAAAAAACTATGGGAACTCATTAAACTTAAAAGCTTTTGCACAGTGAAGGAAACAATAAGCAAGGTGAAAAAGGCAGCTTTCAGAATGTGAGAAAATACTAGTAAAGAGAGTGACAACTAATTAATCTCCAAATATGCAAGCAACTCATGAAGTTCAATACCAGAAAAATAAGTGATCCAATCAAAAAGTGGGACAAAGAACTAAACAGGGATTTTTCCAACGGAGACATACAGATATCTAACAAACACATGAAAACCTGCTCAACATCAGTCATTATCAAAGAAATACAAATCAACACTACAATGAGGTACCACCTCATACGTCAGATTGACTACCATCAAAAATTCTACAAATTTTTGCAGCAGAGGGTGTAGAGAAAAGGGAACCATCTTATATTGTTGATGGGAATGCAAACTAGCACAGCCACTTTGAAGAACAGTGTGGAAATTCCTTAAAAAACTGGAAATGAACTGTCATACAACACAGCGATCCACCACTGGGCATGCGCACTGAGAAAATGAGAACTTAAAGAGACATACGTACTCCAATGTTCATTGCAGCACTATTTACAATAGCTTGGACAAGGAAGCAACCTATATGTCCATCAGAAGATGAATGGATAATGATGATGTTGTACATATTCATAATGGGATACTCAGCTATAAAAAATAAATACATAACACATTTGAGTCTGTTTGATGAGGTGGATAAATTTGGAGTTTATTATGTAGAGGGGAGTAAGCCAGAAAGAGAAACACCAATAGAGTATAAAAACACTTATATATGAAATTTAGCAAGAGGTCATAACGACCCTGTAAGCAAGACAGTGAAAGTGACACATATGCAAAGAACAGAATTTGGGACTATGTGGGAGAAGGTGAGGGTGGGATGATATGAGAGAATAGCATTGATACATTTATAATATCATATGTAAAAGAGATACCCAATGGGAATTTGTTGTATGGCACAGGAAACTCAAACAGGGGTTCTGTATCAATCTAGAGGGATGGGATGGGGCAGAAGATGGGAGGGAGGTTCAAAAGGAGGGTGAAATATGTATACCTATGGCTGAGCGCCAAAGAATTGATGCTTTTGAACTGTGGTGTTTGAGAAGACTCTTGAGAGTCCCTTGGACTGCAAGAACTAACCAGTCCATCCTAAAGGAGATCAGTCCTGGGTGTTCATTAGAAGGACTGATGCTGAAGCTGAAATGCTAATACTTTGGCCACCTCCTGTGAAGAACTGACTCATTGGAAAAGACCCTGATGCTGGGAGGGATTGGGGGCAGGAGGAGAAGGGAACGACAGAAGATAAGATGGCGGATGGCATCACTGACTCAATGGACATGAGTTTGAGTAAACTCAGAGCTGGTGATGGACAAGGAGGCCTGGCTTGCTGTGATTCATGGGGTCGCAGAGTCAGAAATGACTGAGTGACAGAACTGACTGAACTGATGGCTGATTCATGTTGAGGTTTGAGAGAAAAGAAAAAAAAATTGTAAAGCAATTATACTTCATTAAAAAAAATTATAGAAGATTATTTTAAGTTTAATTAGGTTCCAATTTTGTTTCTACTTTTGCTTCTATCCAGATTATAATTTCTGAGTTACAGAGAATTTTTATTTCATGTGTGAAAAAGAAAGAGAGATAGTGCTAAGTCGTGCGCGACTCTAGCAATCCCATGAACTCTAGCCTGCCAGTCTCCTCTCTCCATGGGGCTTTCTAGGCAAGAATATTGGAGTGGGCTGTCATTTTCTTCCCCAGGGGAACTTCCCTAACCAAGAATAGAACACAGGTCTCCAGAATCGCAGGCAGATGATTTACTGACTGAGCTACACAGAAAGTCCTTAAGTGTGAAAATCCTCCCACAAATTTTCCTATGTTAAATATTGAGATTTTATATTTCATTTAAGCAAATCTTTCCCCAAATATTAAAGATACAGGGTTCTATGTTTCATGTTGGAAAACATTCATTCAAATTTTCTTGGGTGAAACACAGACAATTTCATACCACATCAGGGCATATTTTCATGCTTTTAAGTTTGACAGAACAGGATAGTGGAGTAGCAGATGGACATGGAGTACATGTCTCTCCACGGATATATCAGGAATAAACCTTCAGACACAGACATGCATAAAGAACACCAGCTGAGAGTGGACAGGAGGAGCTGACCAGAGGACAAGAAGACACAGAACCATGCAAAATCCAGCAAGATGAAGGAACTAGGGTGAAAACCAGGAACGTTAGTAGGACATGGCCTGCCCTCGGTGGATGGGGGAACTGAAGCAAGGGTCCAATCCCATATCAGGGTAACTGTCTGAATCAGAGGGGAAATATTTAAGACTGACATTAAAACAGCTGTACGGTGGAAGCCTAAATAAAATGAGAACCCGACAGTCCTTGTCACAGCCATACATACCCTAGACAAGAAAATGCGTCCCCTGGACCCGTGCCTGGGACCTGGAGTTTGGGGACTGTGAATGAATCACAGGATGAGGGCGAATATTGACTGTGGAGAGACAGAGAGAGGGGATGTGAGGGAGGAGGCTGTGGTGGGAAATGCTTGTGGAGGAAAGCCTGGCAGCCATGGAAGAAAGGATATAGTGGTGAGTTGGGTGTAGGGGGTGGAGCCATCACTATAGATTCTCTCTCCCCACACACCAGCATTGGCAGCTGAACACTAGAAAGGCTGACCCATCGAAAGCCTGACACATTGAACTACAGAGTAGGACTCCACCCAGGGTGGCCCTTTATGTGCATGATACACAGACCTACAGAGTAGTACCCCAGGCAGGGGGACACTCTATGTGCCTGACCACATGAAGCAGCAGAGAAGGACCCCAGGCAAGGGAGCTTTCTAAGTGCCAGAGTGAGCAGAGACCCAGAAAAAGATGAGTCAAAGAGGACTTCTGATCGCCAGCTACAAGAGGCTCAAAGAAGACTTTGGCTATCACTTCTGTGGTGGAGGCAGCCCATGTCCCTGCAACACTTGGCACCATCAGGGTGCCCTCAAGCCAGTCAACTTCATGTGTCACCTTCATGCTCAACATTCACTGGGGCAAACCTGCCACTGGCAACAAATATCTTCTGTCTAAGTACTCAGGGTCACTAAGGCAGTTTCCCACACTTTTAGACCCAGTAGACTGTGGCCTGCCAGGCTTTCTCTGTCAGAGGGGCTGTAGTCTCCAGGCAAGAATACTGGAGCATCTTGGCCAGTACTGGTTGCTACACCCTTCCAGAGCACTATATTTCCTTCTGCTCTAGCCGCTAACTCCCCCTGAGTAACTGCTGCTGCCAGAATCCCTGTGACCCAAACACGTACAACACCTCCACACCTGGCCCTAATGGGGCAAGCCTAAGTCCTCCTAATCAGCCTCAGAAGCAAACCCTAATGGCCAACCCGCATGCTGAGTTGGAAATAAAATCACAATTGAAACCCATGGGAAGAGGCTATGGAAGAATAGACAAAAACCGCCCACAGGCTGTACAAGCTGCAGATCAAATCCACATGATCAACTAGTCAGACTCTGTGTCTATGGAATATATAAAAGGTAGTTGATACCTCCCACAAAAGGAACCATACTGGTTCTGATAGCTGTGGGTATTTGAGCCAAGGACACACAGGAGTAGGTCCACATTGGAATCTGAGCTGCCTCCACAGCAGATCCAGAGATCAGCAGAGTGTTGGGGGCCATCCTAGGGAGGGGAGGTGAACTGTGACTCCCAGTGAGGGAAAGGACTCTGACAGCATTCACTCAAGAGAAACATTTCTCTCTCTTATAGTTTGACTTGTTCTGTAGATTCTTTCAGAATTTCTTTCTTTCTTCTCCCCCCGCCTCACCCCACCCTCCATGTTGTAGTTGTCACTTTTTTTTGGCTATATGGAATCTAATTAAGCCTTCGAGGTTTTTTCTTTTCTTTTTCCAGTCATTCTTTTTGTTGTTGTTGTTGTTGCTATATACCTCTCCCTCTATGTTGGCCTTTGTCGTTTTGTAGAGTTTTCCTTTCTCTCTTTCTTTTTAAATTTTAATTTTTAAGCCTATTATTATTTTCTACATTTACTCCTTTACTTGCTTTTCCTACTCTTCTTTCCCCCTTGAAGTTAATCTTTATGTGTCTACATCTTCCTTACTGGCCTCTATTTAACTTTGCAAAACGATTCTTTCATTCTTTACTTCCCTTTCCTCTCAATGTATTTGTTAGTTTCATTTTCATTGCTTTATTCCTTAATTGGCCCCTTGCTTTAGCTTTGATTTCCAGTCTGCGCTGTATTTGGTTAGTTTTGTAACAGTGTATATAAGTTTTTCTTTCATTTTACTTTTGTTGAAATGTTTTGATTTTGCTTATGGATGTATATGTATATATTTAATCATATTTTTCTTTTATTGTTACTGTAACCCTCTGCCTCTACATTGGGCTTTTGCAGTTCTGTGGAGTTTACCTCTTTCTTTCATCTTCTTTTTGTATTGTTTTCATTGTTTCTTTATATAATTATATTTTTTTAAAACCTATCATATTTTCTAACATTGGTTCAGTTGTTTTCTTTCCTATAATTCTTTGCCCCATGCGTTTAATCTTCAATGTATATAAAATTTCTTCATCTAATGCTATATAACTTTGCCTTTATATTTTTTCTTTCTTTGTTTTTATTTTATCTTTCCTCTCACATATATAAAAGTTTATTTCATTGCTTTATACCCACTCGACACCTTGCTTTAGATTTGTTTTCCAGTTTGGTTTTAATTAATTTGCTCTTAACAGTTTAACTTTTTTTAACGTTTTTTTGCTAGCTCTATCTACTGTGCTTTATTTATTTCTTTGAACTGTTTGACTTTGCTTATAAGTTTACAAGTAAATGTGTATACTCCATTAAAAAAATATTTTGTGTCTTATCTTGTAACTGCCTTTTGTCTGGGGTTCATCTTTGGTTTCTCTTTTTTGGACATTTGTTTGATCTCATTTAATATCATAATAAACCACTTGTGGAATCTTTATTTCTGGCAGAGATCAAGCCCTGAGCCACTGGAATGGGAGCAGTGATTCCAAGATATTGTATGACCAGATAATTTAGCCTACTGAGAATCAAATAGAGAGAAGCAATATAAACTAAACCACTTGAATACAAGACCCATCTTCAACCATGAACAACCACCAGTAACACCCTTTGCAGGATGACTCATGTAAACAACAAACAAACAGAAATACAAGCCCAATCTTCAGCAGACAGAATTACCATTTCATTTAACCTAGCCCTTAAGAGGAAAAACAAATAAATGAGAACTCAGCACAAGTCTCACCCTATGTAAAACTCACACAATCCACTCAACCAAACTTAGGAGGGCAGAAACCAAACAGAAGAAATAATTCAAATTGAAGTCTGGGCAAAGGACTCAGACACAGAAAGTTAAGAAAGAAAGAAAGACAAGGCAGAGAAATACTACACAAATGAAGGACAAGCTAGAAACATAGGGGTTCAAATAAATGAAGAGGAAACAGGCAAAATACCTGAAAAAAAATTAAGAAAACTTATAGTAAAGATGATCAGAAACCTTGAAAACAAAATGGAGAACATGTAAGGGTCAATTAACAAAGACCAAGAAAAATTAAAGAATAAATATACATCAAAAAACTTGATGAAGAAAAAAAAGCTTTTCAGACAACCAAAATTTAAGAGAATTCAGTACCACCAAAGCAGCTTTACAACAAACATTAAAGGGACTTATGCAGTCAAGAAATTCAAGAGAAGAAATTAGATCTACAAAATCAACCCCAAACAATTAAGAAAATATCAATTGGAACATCTATATCAAAAATTACTTTAAGTGTAAATGTATTAAATACTCCAACCAAAAGACACAGACTGGCTGCATGGATACAAAAAGAAGACCCACATGTATGCTTTCTGCAAGAAACACACTTCAGACCTCAACACACATATAGACTGAAAGTGAGAGGATGAAAAATATATTCCCTGTAAATTGGAATCCAACGTATGCTGAAGCAGCAAACTGCATATCAGACAAAATAGACCTTAATATAATGATTACAAGAGATAAGGAAGGACATTATATAATGATCAAGGAATCAAAGAGGAAGACAAAGCAATTGTAAATATCTATGCCTCCCACATAGGAGCACCTCAGAACATAACACAAACACTAACAGATATAAAGGATATATTGACAGGAACACAATAATAGGAAACTTTAATACCCACTCACAACAATACAGAGGTCATAAAAACAGAAAATTAATAAGGACACACTCGTCTTAAAGGATAAAGAAGACATGGATTTCATTTGTATCTTCAGGACATTCCATCCAAATGCAGACGAATATACTTCCTTTGCAAGTGCACACGGAACATTCTCCAGAATAGACCACGTCTTGGGTCACAAATCAAACCTCAGTGAATTTAAGAAAATTGACATAATATCAAGTATCTTCTCCTAAGACTATGCTATGAGACTAGAAATCATATTAAGACAAACAAACAACTGTAAGAAGCACCAACACATGGAGATTGAACATGATTCTAAATAACCAACAGGTTACTGAAGATATCAAAAGGGAAATTTAAAACAATCTAGAAACAAGTCACAATGAACACATGGCAACTCAAAATCTATGGAATGCAGAAAAGCAGTTCTAAGAGCAGAGTTTATAGCAACAAAATTCTACGTCAAGAAACACGAAAACCATTGAGTAGACAATCTAACTTTACAATCTGTAGTTTACCTACAACCACTGGAAAAAGAAGAAGAAGAACAACAACAACAACCACAAAACCCTGCAAAAATTAGTAGAAGGAAAGATATGATAAAGATCTGAGCAGAAATAAATGAAAAAGAAATAAAAGTAACAATAGTAAAGATTAATGAAACTGAAAGCTGGCTCTTTGTGAAGATAAACATGGTTGACAAGCCTTTATCCAGACTCACCAACAAAAATGAGAAAATCAAACTGAGAAAACTGGAAATGAAAAAGGGGAGGTTATCATAGAGAATGAAGAAATTTAATGTATTGTATGTAAGAGACTATTATGAACAACTCTATGGCCACACACTGGATAACCTGGAAGAAATGGACAGTCTTTTAGAAAAGCTCAAACATTCAAGACTGAACCAGGAAGAAACAGAAGTTTTGAACAATCCAACTACAAACACTGAACTTGGACTTGTGTTCAAGGATCTCCCCAAATACAAAAGCCCAGGACCAGATGACTTCACAAGAGAAGTCTATCAAACATTTAAAGAAGAGTTAATATCTATCCTTGTAAAACTCTTTCAAAATATTGCAGGGAATGGAACACTTCCAAACTCATTCTGCAAGGCAAACATCACTCTGATATCAACCAGAGAAAGAAAACACAAAAGAAGGCCAATATCAGGCCAATATCACTGATGAACACAGATGCAACAATCCTCAAGAAAATGTTAGTGAACAAAATTCAACAACACATCAAAAAGCACATACACCATGACCAAATCCAGTTTATCCCAGAAATGCAAGGATTCTTCACTACATGCAAATCAGTCAATCTGATACACTATTTTAACAAATTGAAACACGAAAGTCACATGATAACATCAATAGATGAAGAAAAAGTCTTTGATAAAATCCAGCACGCATTTATGATTGAAAGTTCTCAAAATGGGCATAGGATGAACCTACCTCAGCATAGTAAAGACCACATATGATAAACGTATTGCAAGCATTATTCTTACTGCTGAAAAACTGAAAGCATTCACGCTAAGATCAGGAACAAGGCAATGTGTCCACTCTCACCACTACTATTCAACATAGTTCAGGAAGTCCTAGCTACAACAATCAGAGAGGAAAAAGAAATGAACAGAATCCTGATGAGAAAAGGAGAAATGAAGTTCTCACTGTTTGCAGATGACATAATACGGTGCATAGAAAACCCTAAAGACAGTATCAGGAAACTACTAGAGCTAATTAGTCAATATGGAAAAGATGCAGGATACAATATCAGTACACAGAAATCACTTGCATTTCTATACAGGAACAAAGAAAAATTTGAGAGAGAAGTTTAGACATAAACCCAATCCATCACTGCAGCAAAAATAATTAAATATCTAGGAATAAACTTACATAAGGAGTCAAAAGAACTGTACACAGAAAATCATCAGACACGAATGAAAGAAACGGCTTCCCTGGTGAATCAGTCAGTAAAGAGTGTACCTCCAATGTGGCAGACATGGATTCGATCCCTGGGTTCAGAAGATATCCTGGAGAAGGGAATGGCAACCATTCCAGTATTCTTGCCTGGAGCATTCCATGGACAGAGGAGCCCGGAGGGCTACAGTCTATGGGGTAACAGAGTCAGACACAACTGAGTAACTCACTTTAAAGGGAGAAATCAAAGTAGACATGAACAGATGGTGAGATATTTCATATTCCTGGGTAGGGGAAAATCAATATTGTTAAAATGATGATACTATTAAATTCGATTTACAGTTTCAACATGATCTCTTTCGAGTTATCAATGCATTTTTCACACAATTAGAAAAAAAAGAAAAAAGAAAACATTTCACAATTCATACAGAAACACAAAGGATCCCAAATAGCCAAAGCAGTCTTGAGAAAGAAGAAAACAGCTGGAGGAATCAACCTTCCTTACATCCAATTATAGTATAAAGCTACAGTCATCAAGACAATATGCTACAGGCACACAACAGAAATACAGTCCAATGGAACAAGATAGAAAGCCCAGAAATAAACCCATGTATCTATGGGTACCCTATTTTTGACAGAGGAGGCAAGAAAATGCAATGGGGTGAAGAAAGTATCTTCAATAAATGGTGCTGGGAAAACTGGACAGCTGCATGTAAAATAATGAAATAAGAACACTCCTAACATCATACAGAAAGATAAACTCCTAGTCGATTAAAGACTTAAGTGTAAGACCAAAAACTATAAAACTCTAAGAGGAAAATATAGGCTAAACACACAATGCCATGAATATAAGCAAGATCCTCTATTATCCACTTCCTAGCATAATGGAAAGAAAAAGGAAACTAAACAAGTGTAACCTGATTACACCTAAACGCTTTTGCACAATAAAGAAAACTATAAGTAAGGTGGAAATAAAACCTTCAGAATGTGAGAAAATAAGAACAAACTAGAAGACTTTCTACACCATACACAAAAATAAACTCAAAATGGATTAAATATCTAAATGTAAGATGAGAAACTATAATACTCCTAGAGGAGAACATAGGCAAAACACGCTCCAACATAAATCACAGCAGGATCCTCCACGAGCCACCTCCCAGAATATTGGAAATAAAAGCAAAAATAAACAAATGGGGCCTAATGAAACTTAAAAGCTTTTGCAAAACAAAGGAAACGATAAGCAAGGTGAAAAGACACCCTTCAGAATGGGAGAAAATAATAACAAAAGAAGCAACAGACAAAGGATTCATCTCAAAAATATATAAGCAACTCCTTCAGCCCAATTCTAGAAAAATAAATGACCCAATCAAAAAATGGGCCAAAGAACTAAACAGGCATTTCTCCAAAGCGGACATACAGATGGCTAACAAACACATGAAAAGATGCTCAACCTCACTCATTATCAGGGAAATGCAAATCAAAACCACAATTATGTACCATTACACACCAGTCAAGATAGTTGCTATCCAAAAGTCTACAAGCAATAAATGCTGGAGAGGGTGTGGAGAAAAGGGAACCCTCTTACACTGTTGGTGGGATTGCAAACTAGGACAGCCTCTATGGAGAGGAGTGTGGAGATTTCTTAAAAAACAACAACAACAAAACAACTGGAAATAGAACTGCCATATGGCCCAGCAATCCCACTTCTGGACATACACACAGAGGAAACCAGATATGAAAGAGATACGTGTACCCCAATATTCCTCGCAGCACTGTTTATAATAACCAGGACATGGAAGCAACCTAGATGCCCATCAGCAGACGAATTGATAAGGAAGCTGTGGTACGTATACACCATGGAATATTACTCAGCCATTAAAAAGAATTCATTTGAATCAGTCCTAATGAGATGGATGAAACTGGAGCCCATTATACAGAGTGAAGTAAGCCAGAAAGATAAAGACCAGTACAGTATACTAACACATATATATGGAATTTAGAAAGATGGTAATGATAACCCAATATGAAAAACAGAAAAAGAGACACAGATGTAAAGAACAGACTTTTGGACTCTATGGGAGAAGGTGAGGGTGGGATGATCTGAGAGAACAGCATTGAAACATGTATATTATCAAGTGTGAAGTAGATTGCCAGCCCAGTTTGGTAGCATGAGACAAGTGTTCAGGACTGGTGCACTGGGAAGGCGCAGAGCGATGGGATGGGGAGGAAGGCGGGAGGTGGGATCGGGATGGGGAATACATGTAAATCCATGGCTGATTCATGTCAATGTATGGCAAAAACCACTACAATACTGTAAAGTAATTAGCATCCAACTAATAAAAATAAATGGAAAAAAAGGAAAATAATAACAAACGAAACAATTTACAAAGGATTAATTTCCAAAATAGACAAGCGGCTCATACAACTCAATACCAGAAAAACAAACAACCTAATCAGAAAGTGGGGGAAAGATTTAAACAAACATTTTTCCAAGGAAGACATACAGATGACTAACAAACACATTAAAAGATGCTCAATGTCACTTAACATCACTCAACATCACTAAATTATTCAGTTCAGTTCAGTCGCTCAGTCGTGTCTGACTCTTTGCGACTCCATGCATCGCAGCATGCCAGGACTCCCTATCCATCACCAACTCTCGGAGTTTATTCAAAATCATGCCCATCAAGTCGGTGATGCCATCCAGCCATCTCATCCTCTGTAGTCTCCTTCTCCTCCTGCCCCCAATCCCTTCTAGCATCAGGGTCTTTTCCAATGAGTCAACTTTTCACATGAGGTGGCCAAAGTACTGGAGTTTCAGCTTCAGCGTCAGTCCTTCCAATGAACACCCAGGACTGATCTCCTTTAGGATGAACTAGTTGGATCTCCTTGCAGTCCAAGGGACTCTCAAGAGTCTTCTCCAACACCACAGTTCAAAAGCAGCAATTTTTTGGCACGCAGCTTTCTTCACAGTCCAACTCTCACATCTATACATGACCACTGGAAAAACCATAGCCTTGACATGATGGACCTTTGTTGGCAAAGTAATGTCTCTGCTTTTTAATATGCTATCTAGGATGGTCATAACTTTCCTTCCAAGGAGTAAGCGTCTTTTAATTTCATGGCTGCAGTCACCATATGCAGTGATTTTGGAGCTGAAAAAGATAAAGTCTGACACTGTTTCCACTGTCTCCCCATCTACTTCCCATGAAGCGATGGGACCAGATGCCATGATCTTAGTTTTCTGAATGTCAAGCTTTAAGCCAACTTTTGCACTCTCCTTTTTGACTTTCATCAAGATGCTCTTTAGTTCCTCTGCACATTCTGCCATAAAGGTGGTGTCACCTGTATATCTGAGGTTATTGATATTTCTCCTGGCAATCTTGATTCCAGCTTGTGCTTCTTCCAGCCAAGCGTTTCTCATGATGTAATCTGCATACTAGTTAAATAAGCAGGGTGACAATACACAGCCTTGACCTACGCATTTTGCTATTTGGAACTAGTCTGTTGTTCCATGTCCAGTTCTAACTGTTGCTTACTGACCTGCATACGAGTTTCTCAAGAGTCAGGTCAGGTGGTCTGGTATTCCCATCTATCTCAGAATTTTCCAGTTTATTGTGTGCCACACAGTAGAAGGCTTTCACATTGTCAATAAAGCAGAAATAGATGTCTTTCTGGAACTCTCTTGCTTTTTTGATGATCCATTGGATATTGGCAATTTGATCTCTCATTCCTCTGCCTTTTCTATAACCAGCTTGAACATCTGGAAGGTCACGGTTCATGTATTGTTGAAACCTGGCTTGAAGAATCTTGAGCATTATTTTACTATCGTGTGAGATGAGTGCAATTGTGCAGTAGTTTGAGCATTATTTGGGATTGACTTTCTTAGGGATTGGAATGAAAACTGACCTTTTCCAGTCCTGTGGCCACTGTTGAGTTTTCCAAATTTGCTGGCATATTGAGTGCAGCACTTTTACAGCCTCATCTTTCAGGATTTGAAATACCTCAACTGGAATTCCATCACATCCACTAGCTTTGTTTGTAGTGATGATTTCTAAGGCCCACTTGACTTCACATTCCAGGATGTCTGGCTCTAGGTGAGTGATCACACCATCGTGATTATCTGGGTCGTGAATATCTTTTTTTGTACAGTTTGTCTGTGTATTCTTGCCACCTGTTCTTAATGCCTTCTGCTTCTGTTCAGTCCCTAACATTTATGTCCTTTAATAAACCCATCTTTGCCTGAAATGTTTCCTTGGTATCTCTAATTTTCTTGAAGAGATCTCTAGTCTTTCCCATTCTGTTGTTTTCCTCTATCTTTGCATTGATCACTGAGGAAGGCTTTCTTATCTCTCCTGACTATTCTTCAGAACTCTGCATTCAAATGGGAATAGCTTTCCTTTTCTCCTTTGCTTTTCACTTCTCTTCTTTTCACAGCTATTTGTAAGACCTCCTCAAACAACCATTTTGCCTTTTTGCATTTGTTTTCCATGGGGATGGTCTTGATACCTGTCTCCTGTACAGTGTCACTAACCCACTTCCATAGTTCATCAGGCTCTCTATCAGATCTAGTCCCTTAAATCTATTTCTCGCTTCCACTGTATAGTCATAAGGGATTTGATTTAGGTCATATTTGAATGGTCTAGTGGTTTTCCCTACTTTCTTCAATTTAAGTCTGAATTTGGCAATAAGGAGTTCATGATCTGAGCAACAGTCAGCTCCTGGTCTTGTTTTTGCTGACTGTATAGAGCTTCTCCATCTTTGGCTGCAAAGAATATAATCAATCTGATTTTGGTGTTGACCATCTGGTGATGTCCGTGTGTAGAGTCTTCTCTTGTGTTGTTGGAAGAGGGTGTTTGCTATGACCAGTGTGTTCTCTCAGCAAAACTCTATTAGTCTTTGCCCTGCTTCATTCTGTACCCCAAGGCCAAATTTGCCTGTTACTCCAGGTGTTTCTTGACTTCCTACTTTTGCATTCCAATCCCCTCTAATAAAAAGGACATATTTGGGGGGTGTTAGTTCTAAAAGGTCTTGTAGGTCTTCATAGAAACCATTCAATGTCAGCTTCTTCAGTGTTACTGGTTGGGGCATAGGCTTGGATTACCATCATATTGAATGGTTTGCCTTGGAAACGAACAGAGCTTGCCTTGATTCATGGGCCTAACATTCCAGGTTTCTGTGCAATATTGCTCTTTATAGCATCAGACCTTGCTTCTATCACCAGTCACATCAACAACTGGGTGTTGTTTTTGTTTGGTTCCATCCTGTCACTCTTTCTGGAGTTATTTCTCCACTGATCTCCAGTAGCATATTGGGCACCTACAGGCCTGGGGAGTTCCTCTTTCAGTTTCCTATCATGTTGCCTTCTCATAATGTTCATGGGGTTCTCAAGGCAAGAAAACTGAAGTGGTTTGCCATTCCCTTCTCCAGTGGACAACATTCTGTCAGACCTCTCCACCTTGACCCAACCATCTTGGGTGGCCCCACATGGCATGGCTTAGTTTCATTGAGTTAGACACGACTGTGGTCCTGTGATCAGAACGGCTTGTTTTCTGTGATTATGGTTTTGGTGTTTCTGCCCTCCTATGCCCTCTCACAAAGTCTTCCATCTTACTTGGATTTCTCTTACCTTGGACGTGGGGTATCTCTTTATGGCTGCTCCAGCAAAGTGCAGCCTCTGCTCCTTACCTTGGACGAGGGATATCTTCTCACGGCCGCCCCTCCTGACCTTGAAGGTGGAGTAGCTCCTCTCAGCCCTCCTGCACTGCTTCTCTGGTGGCTCAGAAGTTAAAGCGTCTGCCTCTAATGCGAGAGACCCGGGCTTGATCCCTGCATTGGGAAGATCTCCTGGAGAAGGAAATGGTAACCCACTCCAGTATTCTTGCTTAGCTAATTCCATGGATGGAGAAGCCTTGTAGGCTACAGTCCACAGGGTCGCAAAGAGTCAGACACGACTGAGCCACTAAATTATTAGAGAAATGCAAATCAAAACTACAATGAGATATCAGCTCACACTGGTCAGAAGGCATCCTCAAAAAGTCTATAAGCAAAAAATGCTTGTTTTGAGAGGGTGAGGAGAAAAGGGAACACTGTTGCACTCTTTGCAGGCATGTAAACTGATATAGCCACTATAGAAGATGGTATAGAGATTTCTTAAAAACAAGGAATAAAATAACTACATGACCCAGCAATCCCACTCCTAGGCATACAGCCTGAGGAAAGTAAAATTGAAAAAGACACATGCATCCCATCCTTCATTGCATCACTATTTATAATAGCTAGACTATGGAAACAACCTAGACATCCACTGACAATAAATGGATAAGGAAGCTGTAGTCTATATATGCAATGGAATATTGTTCAGCCATAAAAAGGAACACATTTGTGTCAGTTCTGATGAGGTGGATTTAAGTAGAACTTATTATACAGAGTGAAGTGAGTCAGAAAGAGAGAAAAATACCATATTCTAATGCATATTTTTGGCATCTAGAAAAATGGTACTGAAGAACTTATTGAGAGGTGGCCCTAAGATGGTGGAGGAATAGGATGGAGAGACCACTTTCTCCCCCACAAATTCACTGAAAGACAATTTGAACGCCAAGCAAATTCCACAGAACAACTTCTGAATGCTGGCAGAGGATATCAGGCACCCAGAAAGGCAGCCTATTGTCTTCAAAAGGCAGTAGGACGGAATATAAAAGATAAAAAGAGAGACAAAAGAGGTAGGGATGGAGATCCATCCCAGAAAGGGAGTCTTAAAAAAGAGAGTTTCCACACACCAGGAAACACTCTCTGGAGGGTCTGCGGTGAGCCTTGGAATCTCGGAGGGCAAAATAACTGGGAGGGAAAATAAATAAATAATTAAATCCCACAGATTGCATGCTTAACAGCAACTCCCATCAGAGCAGCAGCCCAGACACTCACATTCCATACTAGCAAGACGGGGTGGGGGAGGGGGTAGGGGTGGGTCCACAGGACAAGGCTGCATTACTTAGGGTAAGGACCTGATGTGAATGCCCTGAGGGCAATCTGAGGGAACTAGCTTGAGATAGCAACCCAGGCTGTGGGTTAGCTATACAGTGATCCCACCAAAGGCCCTAACCTAAGACACTTCCAGGCATGCTCACAGAACAAAGGACTGAGCAGAGCTAGCTGGCTGTGTATTGGCCCATCCCCCACCGGAAACAGTCAGGCAAGGGTTGCCAGAGCCCAAAGAGGGCAATCATGGCCCCAAAGAGGCATCCTATACCAAACTGCAGGCAGACTTCTCTGCTAACCAAGACTTCTTGGGATTCTGGTCAATCAACATCTGCCAGGAGGTTCGCAACCAGAGACCAGCTCCCCAGAATAGACACATGGCACACCTAAGAAGCCGCGCCCATTGTACACCCAGAAAACTGAGCAGCTGGAACAGGGAGGGGATAAGCCACAGCCTTCAACTGGGGGCGACTACGTGCACCAAGCACCTGGTCACCTGAGCTGCTCAGACCTGAGATGGGTGCAAACCGCTGTCCCAACCAAGTCTGCACCTCTGTGGAGTACCCAACAACCTGAACCAGAGTGGCTTAGACCTGGGAAGTGCATGTAAACCAGGGCCCACATCAGACAGTTCTTGGCAGAGCAACCTAGAGTCTGTGCAGTGTATACTGGGAAAGCACACACTCCGTGAGCGGGACAAAACCCAGTGTGGCTGAATCACTGTGAGCACATGCCAGTGATATTTGTTGACAGTGTTCCTCCCTCCCCAAAGCATGACTGAACAAGCAAGCCTTAAAAAAAAAAAAAAAAATTGACGACCATCGAATCCCTTGTGGCTGGGTGGAAATTAGACACTGAAGAGACAAGCAAACAGAAGAAGCTAAAATAAACAGAGGGAGCTGCTTTGGAAGTGACAGGTGCAACAGAGTAAAACCATGTAGTTAGCACTGACTACATATGAAGGGGCCTATATATCTTGAGATGTACAAGCTGGACCAAGGAACTATCTGAGGATGAACTGACCCCACATTGTCTCCAACAGGTCCAGAGAAAGTCTTGTATATATTTTCACTACTACCATTTTGTAAGTTAAAAAAAAAATTCTTTTTAAAAATATATTTTTAAGTCCACATTGCTCCTGTTTATAACCTACTATTACCTTGAAAAAAAAAAAGAAAAAAAAGACCCTATTTTTAAAGCAAACATATATATATATATGTTTATATACATTATATGATATAATATATATAATTATGATATATTATGATATATTATATTGTTATAAAATTATATTATATATATAATATTATATATCTATTATAACTTCTGTGACTTTTTGTTGTTGTTGTTGTTTATTTGTTTTTCTTTTTTTTTTTTGATATTGTATCTTTGGGAATCTAACCTCTACTCAAGATTTTCAATCTTTGCTTTTTGGCATTTGTTATCAACTTTGTACTTTTAAGAACCCAATCTTCAATACCCATTTTTACTTGGGAGCGGGATCACTGGCCTGATTGCTCTCTTCCCCCTTTTGACTCTCCTTTTTCTCCACCTGGTCGCCTCTATTTCCTGACCCCCCCTTTTCTGTTCTACCCAACTCAGTGAATCTCTTTGTGTGTTCCAGGCTGTGGGGAACACTTAGGGAACTGATTATTGGCTGGATCTGTTTCTCTCCTTTTGATTCCCCCTTTTATCCTCCTGTCCAACTCTGTCTCCTTCCTCCCTCTTCTCTCTGAGTAACTCCGTGAACATCTCTGAGGGGTCCAGCCTGTGGAGAGCACATAGGAAAATGATTACTGGCTAGCTTGCTCTCTCCCCTTTTGATACACCCTCTGCTCCTCCTGGTCACCTCTAACTCCCTCTTCCCTCTTCTCTTCTCCATGTAACTCTGTGTAGCTCTCCAGGTGTCACTCACTGTGGAGAAACTTTTCATCATTAACCTAGATGTTATATCATTGGTGCTGTATAGATGGAGAAGTCTTGAGGCTACTGTAAGAATAAGACTGAAAACCAGAGGCAGGAGGCTTAAGTCCAAAGCCTAAGAGTACCAGAGAACTCCTGAATCCAGGGAACATTAAACAATAGGAGCTCATCAAACACCTCCACACCTACACTGAAAACTAGCACCAGCCAACTCCCAACAAGCTACAGAGCAAGACATACCTTGGAAATTCTCCAGCAACACTGGAACATAACCATGAGCCTCAATATAAGGCTGACCAAAGTCACACCAAAAACACTGACATCTCAAAACTTATTACTGGACACTTCATTGCACTCCAGAGAGAAGAAATCCAGCTCCACCCACCAGAACACCGACACAAGCTTCCCTAACCAGCAAACCTCGACAAGCCAAACATCCAGCCCCACCCACTGGGAGAAACCTCCACAATAACGAGGAACCACCAACTACCAGAATACAGAAATGTCACCCCAAACACAGCAATCTAAATAAGATGAAAAGGCAGAGAAGTACCCAGCAGGTAAAGGAACAGGCTAAATGCCCACGAAATCAAACAAAAGTGGAAGAGACAGGGAATCTACCTGATGAAGATTTCCAAATAATGATAGTGAAAATGATGCAAAATCTTGAAAGCAAATTGGAGTTACAAATAAATAGCCTGGAGACAAGGATCGAGAAGATGCAAGAAAGTTTTAACAAAGACCTAGAAGGAATAAAAAAGAGTCAATATTAAATGAATACTACAATAAATGAGATAAAAAACCCTCTGGAGGGAACCAAGAGTAGAATAACGGAGGCAGAAGTTAGGGTAAGTGAGGCAGAAGTTAGAATGGTAGAAATAAATGAAGCAGAGAGGGAACAAAAAAAGAATTAAAAGAAATGAGGACAACCTCAGAGACCTCTGGGACAAAGTTAAATGCCCCAACATTCGAATAATAGGAGTCTCAGGAGAAGAACACAAAAAGAAAGACCATGAGAAAATACTTGAGGAGATATTAGTTGAAAACTTCCCTAAAATGCTGAAGGAAATAATCACCTAAGTCCAAGAAACCCAGAGAGTCCCAAACAGGATAAACCCAAGATGAAACACCCCCAAGACACATATTAATCAAATTAACAAATATCAAACACAAAGAACAAATATTAAAGGCAGCAAGGGAAAAACAACAAATAACACACAAGGAGATTACCATAATGATAACAGCTGATCTTTCAATAGAACTCTTCAGGCCAAAAGTAAAGAGCAGGGCATACTTAAAGGGATTAAAGAAAATAACCTACAGCCCATATCACTGTATCCAGCAAGGATCTCATTCAAATATGAAGGAGAAATCCAAAGTTTTACAGACAAGCAAAAGCTGAGAGAATTCAGCACCACCAAACCAGCTCTCCAACAAATGCTAAAGGATCTTCTCTAGACAGGAAACACAGAAAGGGTGTATAAACTCGAACCCAAAACAGCAAAGTAAACGGCAACGGGACCATACTTATCAATAATTACCTTAAATGTAAATGGGTTGAATGCCCCAACCAAAAGACAAAGACTGGCTGAATGGATACAAAAACAACACCCCTATATATGCTGTCTACAAGAGACCCACCTCAAAACAAGGAACACATACAGTCTGAAAGAGAAGGGCTGGAAAAACATACTCCTTGCAAACAGAGACCAAAAGAAGGCAGGACTAGCGATACTCATATCAGATAAAATAGACCTTAAAACAAGGGCTGTGAAAAGAGACAAAGATGGACACTACATAAAGATCAAAGACTCAATCCAAGAAGAAGATATAACAATCATATATGCACCCAACATAGGAGCACCACAATATGTAAGGCAATTGTTAACAAGTATGAAAGTGGAAATTAACAATAACACAATAATAGTGGGAGACTCTATTTCTCCACACACACCTATGGATAGATAAACTAAGCAGAAAATTAACAAGTAAACACAAACTTTAAATGATACAACAGACCAGTTAGACCTAAATGCTATCTATAGGACATTTCACCCTGAAACAATGAATTTCATCTTTCCCTCAAGAGCATAGGGAACCTTCTCCAGGATAGATCACATCCTGGGCCATACATACAGCCTTGGTAAATTCAAAACAATTGAAGTCATTCCAAGCACCTTTTCTGACTGCAATGCAGTAAGAGTAAATGTCAATTACAGAAGCAAAACTATTAAAAATGTCAATGTATGGAGGCTGAATAAACAACAAATCACAGACGAAATCAAAAAAGAAATCAAAATTTCCCTGGGAACGAATGAATATGAAAACACAACAACCCAAAACCTATGGGACACTGTAAAAGCAGTGCTAAGGGGAAGGTTCATAGCAATACAGGCTTACCTCAAGAAACAAGAAAAACGTTAAATAAATAACTAACTCTACACCTAAAGCAACTTGGAAAGGAGGAAGTTATGAATGCCAGGGTTAGTAGAGGTAAAGAAATCTTAAAAATTAGGGCAGAAATCGATGCAAAAGGAACAAAGAGACCATTGCAAAAATCAACAAAACCAAAATCTGGTTCTTTGAGAAGGTAAATAAAATTGACAAACCATTAGCCAGACTCATCAGGAAACAAAGAGAGAAGAATCAGATCAACAAAATAAGAGATGAAAATGGAGAGATCACTACAGACAACACAGAAATACAAAGGATCATAAGAGGCTATTATCAGCAACTATATGCAACTAAATGGACAACTTAGAAGAAATGGGCAAATTCTTAGAAAAGTACAACTTTCCAAAATTGAACCAGGGAGAAAAATAAAATCTCAACAAATCTATCACAAGCATGAAAATTGAAACTGTAATCAGAAATCTTCCAACAAACAAAATCCCAGGACCAGACGGCTTCATGGCTGAATTCTACCAAACATTTAGAGAACAAACACCTATCCTACTCAAACTCTTCCAGAAAACTGCAGAGGAAGGTAAACTTCCAAACTCATTCTATGAGGTCACCGTCACCTTAATACCAAAACCTGACAAAGATGCCACAAAGAAAGAAAACTACAGGCCATTATCACTGATGAACATAGAGGCAAAAATCCTTAACAAAATTCTAGCAAACAGAATCGAACAAAATATTATAAAGATCATACATCATGACTAAGTGGGCTTTATCCCAGGAATGCAAGGATTCTTCAATATCGCAAATCAATCCGTGTAAGACACCAATTAACAAACTGAAAAATAAAAACTGTATGACTATCTCAATAGGAGCAGTGAAAGTCTTTGACAAAACTCAGCATCATTTATGATAAAAAAAAAAAAAAACCTGCAGAAAGCAGGAAAAGAAGGAAAATATCTCAACATAATAAAAGGTATGAAGACTGTGAGCCACACAGCAGAGCAATTCTCCTGGGTTCCCTCACCCTCCTGCTCTCCACCCAGGTGCCCTTTCCCTATACAATTTCTTGCTTTATCAGCGCATGTGTTTCCTCGGACAATTCATTTCCGAGTGTTAGACAAGAGCCCAGTTTTGGGCCCTGGAAGGGGTCCCACTTCCTGCAACAAATGGCGACTCTGGTGGGATTCTTCTTCGCTGAGACTGACATCCTGACCACTCGGGATACTCAGGGGCCAGCATGCCTGCCAATGGACCAGACCCAGCGGCCGCATCTGGGACTCTTTTGTCCCTGATCTCCTCCTGATGTGGACAACTGGCCAGAGTGCCCCGACCGCTTATCTCAGTAATCTATCTTTGGATGAAGATCAGATGCCTCATGACCTGCAACCAGGACTTAAAAAAGACATAATTTAAGGGACTGTCTCCAATGTGGATGGAAGGACTTTTTATCAGGAGAAACTACGCTACACCAGGATGAGAAGACAATGACATCAGAGGTAGACAGCTTGCCCAAGATGCTGGACCTGATTCGTATGATCATTTATAATGTTTTCTTGACTTCTTAGACCTTTGCATATAAATCAAATGCTTTTCTATCATAGACCTGATCCTATGCTAGTTTTAGAAATCAATCCAATTATTGGGTTTGTGGCCAATTACCTGTATCTAGTTCTGGGTTACCTTAGTAAATTTCTCTACTACAAGGTTCTAACTGGTTGGCCCTGAGAAAATTCACTTAAAAAAAAAATTATAGTCGTATGCATGTCACTGTAATATTACTAGATGGGATCCCCTCACCGGGCCAATTAATAGTGCCTACTCTGACTCTGGCCATAAATTTGAGCTTTTTTTCTATTAGTCAAGCTCAATCAGAGAAACAAGAAGAGTTTCAGCAAAGGAGAAAGAAATCTCCCATGATAATGAGAAGGATTTATATAGATAACACCAGGCTATGGTAATTTAGGTTTCAAGTCCCCTCTGTGTTGGAAACAATTAAATCATACTAAGGATAATCAGTCTAGTAACACTAGAAAACTGGGCTATGTGCCTTATAGACAGTGGTGCCAATGTATAATTTCCCTGAAAGATAAAGATTTGTATACAGTAGACTAAGTCAGACGACCTGGGATATACTGGGCTACATCTAATGGAAGCTCTTAAGTCTTACTTGTGACTTTACTAATACTGCTGGCTCTGTTCTTTGTATTTCACCAGTTTTACAAAATTGCTGTTTCTTACACAGCCAAATGTGTGACTGAGGCCTCTGATAGAATAATATATAGTTCCATATGAGATAGATGATGATAACAGTGTAACTCTAGATTTGGGAAGAAGCAACAAGAGGGAATGTTTTCCTGGACCAAGAGGCTAGTAAGACAGGTGGTCCAGAGAATTTTGGATACTGTTTTATGGCCTAGTCCAGTAACAGCACATTGAGTGGCCTGTCAATAAAATCTGTGCCAAACCTGAGAATGGACATTCTCAGCACCATGAGATAAAATGGTCATGGAATTCCCTCCTCAAAATCATGGTCAAGTTTATGAGTAAAAAGGGGCTCTGCCAACTGAAGATTGACACTTACCATCTGCATCTACAGAGATTAAATCATGGCCACTGCAACTGCTGACTTTCAATGTCCCTGAAAGGAGTTCAGGGTGAAAATCAGGAATGAGGCCGTCGGTGCACTGAGAAAAACTGGCAGAACAGGCCTTCAGACAGTTAGATCTTTTCAGGAGATTTTATGAGTCCCAATTCTTGCATCTTCTCATACCTAGAGAAACACTGACGTCATTAATGGTGACATATGGTTTGTCTATTAAGGAAAAATTTACAATTAAATGCAAAATAGAGTACTCACCTATGGTTCAGAAATCCTGGGAAATAACCAGGTGTTACTATGGGTGAAATTTCAGATTAGACGTTGTATTGCTAAACACTTGAGTTTTCTGAGTTGTGTCAGGCTAAGATGCCACCATTCTCAAAACAATGTCTGCTGGAAGCTAGTAACTGCAACCTTACTTTTTATAAAAAAACAAAACAAAACAAAACAAAACAAAACTAGGCAACTGTCCACCTGGCTAAAAGTCTCCCTGAAGTGCCAAGTCCAGACTGGGTTTCAGGCCTATTCTTCTAAAAAGAAAGATTTATTTTGCCTATTAAAATTCCAGTTATCCCTCCTCCAGCTACTACTAATTGGCTCTGTTACAACAAAATGGAGACCAAGGGATTGAGATTTTAATCATACAAGTCTCAGATCTAGGACTTGGAACTTAGGAATACTTCCAATTCAGTCTCTTCTCCAAGCTGAGGCAGTCCTATGCCCCATTTTGACAGGAAGTTATCACAGTCATAGTTGCCCTATTCCCTAAACTAAAACTGAGCAGGACTCTGTGGGGTGGTGACTCTGGAGTACAGATCTGCTGTGTGTTCCCCATTTCTTATCTGTAGGATATAGGCTTCATTCAGCCTCCTTGACCTTCCCTGAGTTCCAAAGGGTGGGTTCAAACGATTGCTAATCAGGGAAGGGAGGGAATACAGAAACAGGGGAGAAACAATCAAATGGTGGTACAGCCTTGAGACAGGGTCCTAGTTCCTACTCAAGGAAATATGCATAACAATGTCTTTTGAGTTCTTCTATTGAACTGGAGCCCCCACCCAGGTGGAGGATGGTAACTTCAGACTAAACACAAGATTCCTGGAGCACAGCTCTTTTGCTTCACCACCAGCCAATCAAAAAAAAAAAAAAAAAAGTCACAAACCCTGCAGCCCTCACCACAAATGTTGTCACCTGTTTCTGGGGACCAGTGATGACCATCCTGTTAGGTCTCCTGTTTGGCCCCTGTCTATTTCCTCCCTGAGAGGTGCCAACAGTTTCAGACTAAATTGCTGTTATTACAAGAGTGAAAGGTGGTTTCAGATGTAAAACACCCCAACTTAGATCAGGGAGAGAGAGACTTCTGCTCTGCTAGGCAGGTCTACGTCCATGCACAGCAGGAACAAGTTACAGAAGAAAGAGACCCCCTGCCCCAATTCCCTAGAAGTATCTTGAGTATGAAGTCTCTCAGGGAGGAGTTGTTAGGGGAAGCACACTGATTGAAACCGTCCACCCTGGCCAGGCACCGTAGTAACCATTTGCATGAGTTGTTTTATGACAGGAGATCCTGATAAGGAATATGGAACTAATAAGCCACCACCACCTGGAAGATTTCCGGAAAGGTCGAAAGGAGACACCGCGTGTCAGTCCACTTCCCAGAATCCCTCTCGCTAGCAACCATCTTGGCTGAGTGATGCATGCGCCACCAGGAAAGACTCTGAATTAAAATAATTGGCCAAAGACCACCCAGAAACTAATCCCATCATCATAAAACCCAAGACTGAGAGCCACGCAGCAGAGCAGTTCTCCTGGGTTCCCTCACCCTCCTGCTCTCCACCCAGGTGCCCTTTCCCAATAAAATCTCTTGCTTTATCAGCAAAAATAAATAAATAAAAATAAAAGGTATATACGAAAAACCCTTGGCAAATATTATCCTCAATGGTGAAAATGTGAAAGCATTTCCCCTAAAGTTAGGAACAAGACAAGGGTGTCCACTCTACAGCTACTATTCTATGTAGTTTTGGGAGTTTTGGCCAGAGCAATCAGAGCAGAAAAAGAAATAAAAGGAATCCAGATTGGAAAAGTAGTGAAACTCTCACTATTTGCAGTTGACATGATCCTCTAAATAGAAAACCCTAAAGACTCCACCAGAAAATTACTAGAGCTACTCAATGAATGTAGTAAACTTGCAGGATACAAAATTAACTCACAGAAATCCCTTGCCTTTCTATACATTAACAATGAGAAAACAGAAAGAGACATTAAGGAAACAATTCCGTTCACCATCACAACGAAAAGAATAAAATACTTAGGAATAAATCTACCTAAAGAAACAAAAGACCTGTATATAGAAAACTATAAAACAGTGATGAAAGAAATCAAAGAGGACACAAATAGATGGATACATATACCGTGTTCATGGATTGGAAGAATCAATATTGTCAAAATGAGTATACTATCCAGAGCAATCAATAGATTCCATGCACTCCCTATCAAGCTACCAATGGTATTTTTCACAGAACTAGAACAAATAATTTCACAATTCGTATGGAAATACAAAACACCTCAAATAGCCAAAGCAATCTTGAGAAAGAAGAATGGAACTGGAGGAATCAACCTGCCTGACTTCAGACTCTACTACAAAGCCACAGTCATCAAGACAGTGTGGTACTGGCACAAAGACAGAAATATAGATCAATGGAACAGAATAGAAAGCCCAGAGATAAATCCATGAACCTATGGACACCTTACCTTTGACAAAGGAGGCAAGGATATACAATGGAGAAAAGACAACCTCTTTAACAAGTGGTGCTGGGAAAACTGGTTAACCACTTGTAAAAGAATGAAACTATAACACTTTTTAACACCATACACAAAAATAAACTCAAAATGGATTAACGATCTAAATGTAAGACCAGAAATTATAAACCTCCTAGAGGAAAACATAGGCAAAGCACTCACCGTCAAAAACCACGGCAGGATCCTCTATGACCCACCAGCCAGAATATTGGAAATAATAGCAAAGTTAAACAAATGGGTCCTAATTAAAATTAAAAGCTTTTGCACAACAAAGGAAACTATAAGCAAGGTGAAAAGACAGCCCTCAGATTGGGAGAAAATAATAGCAAATGAAGCAACAAAGAATTGATCTCAAAAATATACAAGCAACACCTCCAGCTCAATTTTAGAAACATAAAAGACCCAATCAAAAAGTGAGCCAAAGAACTAAACAGACATTTGTCCAAAAAAGACATACAGATGGCTAACGAACACAGGAAAAGATGCTCAACATCACTCATTATCAGAGAAATGCAAATCAAAACCACAACAAGGAACCATTACACGCCAGTCAGAATGGCTGCTATTCAAAAGTCAACAAGCAATAAATGCTGGAGAGGGTGTGGAGAAAAGGGAACCCTCTTACACTGTTGGTGGGAATGCAAACTAATACAGCCACTACGGAGAACAATGTGCAGATTCCTTGAAAAACTGGAAATAGAACTGCCATATGATCCAGCAATCCCACTGTTGGGTATACACACTGAGGAAATCAGAATTGAAAGAGACACGTGTACCCCAATGTTCATCACAGCACTGTTTATAATAGCCAGGGCATGCAAACTACCTAGATGTCTATCAGCAGATGAATGGATAAGAAAGCTGTGGTGCATATACACAGTGGAATATTGCTCAGTCATTAACAATAATACATTTGAATCAGTTCTCATGAGGCAGATGAAACTGGAGCCTATTATACAGAGTGAAATAAGCCAGAAAGAAAAACACCAGTACAGTACACAAAACACATATATATATGGAATTTAGAAAGATGGTAACAATAACCCTGTATGTGAGGCAGCAAGAGAGACAATGATGTATTGAACAGTCTTTTGAATTCTGTGGGAAAGGCCTAGGGCGGGATTATATGAGAGAATGGCATTGAAACATGTAAATTATCATATATGAAACGAATCATCAGCCCAGTTTTGATGCAGAATACAGGATGCTCGGGGCTGGCACACTGGGATGACCCAGAGGGATGGGATGCGGAGGGAGGTGTGAGGGGTATTCAGGATGTGTTCAGGATGGGGAACACATATACACCCATGGCAGATTCAAGTCAATGTATGGCAAAACCAATACAATGCTGTAAGGTAAAATAAATGAATGAATTAATTTAAAACTGTATTTACAGGGAAACATTGGAGGGGCAGGCATAGAAAATAGACTTATGAACATGGGCAGAAGGGAGAAGAGGGTGAGAGTATGGAAACATGGGTATCGTGGAAACTTGTGTTACCATATGTAAAAATAGATAGCCAATGGTAATTTGCTGTATGGCTCAGGAAAGTCAAACAGGGCCTCTGTATCAATCTAGAGGGATGGGATGGGGTAATAGATGGGAGGGAGGTTCGAAAAGGAGGATATAGATGTATATCTATGGATGTTTCATGCTGAGGCTTGACAGAAAAATCATAATTCTGTAAAACAATGATACTTCATTAAAAATGTTACAAAAATGCTTTTAAGTTTAATTCAGATCCAATTTTATTTATATCTAGAGTATAA
Source organism: Cervus canadensis (assembly GCF_019320065.1). Classification (NCBI taxonomy): domain Eukaryota; kingdom Metazoa; phylum Chordata; class Mammalia; order Artiodactyla; family Cervidae; genus Cervus; species Cervus canadensis. The sequence goes on from NC_057420.1 coordinate 4,171,142, forward strand.
TTTCTGAGTCATAGGAAGCTTATATTTCATGTGTGAAAAAGAAAGAAAGATAGTGCTAAATCATGTGCAACTCTCATGATCCTATGAACTCTGGCCTTCCAGGCTCTTCTCTCCATGGAATTCTCTAGGCAAGAATACTGGAGTGGGTTGCCATTTCTTTCTCCAGGGACAAAGCCAAGGGAAAAGCCAATTCTTCCCTAACCAAGAATTGAACCCAGATCTCCACAATTGCAGGCAGATGCTTTACCAACTGAGCTATGCAGGAAGCCATTATATGAGAAAATCTACCCACAATTTTTTATATGTGCAATATCGAGATTTTGTATTTCACTTAAGAAAATCTATCCCCAAATATGAAAGATACAGGATTCTATATTTCATGTTGAAAACATCCATTCAAATTTTCTTGTGTGAAATATGGAGAATTTCATTCCACATCAGGATATAATGTTGTATGAAATAGAAAAGTCCATTCGTTCTTGTAGGAAAATTGATGTAAGTTTTCTCAAATGTTACATATAGAGGATTCCATATTTCATGATGAAAAATGGACAAAGATTTTCAAGTGACAGTTACAAAAATCTCCATGCTCCTATTAGAAAATATATAACCATATTTTGAAACATGAAATAAATAAATATTTATGTCTCATGCTAGAATATCTGAATCCAGATTTTCCAAAGTGAAACATAAAAGTTTCATATTTCAGACATTTCTCCAAAGAAGACATACAGATGGCTAACAAACACATGAAAAGATGCTCAACATCACTCATTATCAGAGAAATGCAAATCAAAACCACAATGAGGTACCATTACACACCAGTCAGGATGGTTGCTATCCAAAGTCTACAAGCAATAAATGCTGGAGAGGGTGTGGAGAAAAGGGAACCCTCTTAGACTGTTGGTGGGAATGCAAACTAGTACAGCCGCTATGGAGAACAGTGTGGAGATTTCTTAAAAAACTGGAAATAGAACTGCCATATGACCCAGCAATCCCACTTCTGGGCATACACACTGAGGAAACCAGATCTGAAAGAGACACGTGCACCCCAATGTTCATGCAGCACTGTTTATAATAGCCAGGACATGGAAGCAACCTAGATGCCTATCAGCAGATGAATGGATAAGGAAGCTGTGGTACATATACACCATGGAATATTACTCAGCCATTAAAAAGAATTCCTTTGAATCAGTCCTAATGAGATGGATGAAACTGGAGCCCATTATACAGAGTAAAGTAAGCCAGAAAGATAAAGAACATTACAGCATACTAACACATATATATGGAATTTAGAAAGATGGTAATGACAACCCTATATGCAAAACAGAAAAAGAGACACAGAAGTACAGAACAGACTTTTGAACTCTGTGGGAGAAGGTGAGGGTGGGATGTTTCAAAAAACAGCATGTATATTATCTATGGTGAAACAGATCACCAGCCCAGGTGGGATGAATGAGACAAGTGCTCGGGCCTGGTGCACTGTGAAGACCCAGAGGAATCGGGTGGAGAGGGAGGTGGGAGGGGGGATAGGGATGGGGAATACGTGTAAATCTATGGCTGATTCATATCAATGTATGACAAAACCCACTGAAATGTTGTGAAGTAATCAGCCTCCAAGTAATTAAAAAAAATAAAGTTTCATATTTCATGCCATAAGATCTGTGTCCATACTTTCACATGTGAATTAAAGAGTATTACATATTTCATGACCTAAAATCTGCATATATATTTTCCTATATAAAATCAATACATCCATTTTTTTTTTTTTTTTTGGTGATTAATATCAAGATTTATTTGCTTTTTTTTTT
>NC_057420.1:4173455-4198073 GCF_019320065.1 Cervus canadensis
CTCTGGGTCTTCCCAGTGCACCAGGCCCAAGCACTTGTGCTCATGCACCCAACCTGGGCTGGTGATCTGTTTCATCCTAGATAATATACATGTTTCGATGCTGTTCTCTCGAAACATCCCACCCTCGCTTTCTCCCACAGAGTCCAAAAGTCTGTTCTGTACATCTGTGTCTCTTTTTCTGTTTTGCATATAGGGTTATCATTACCATCTTTCTAAATTCCATATATATGTGTTAGTATGCTGTAATGTTCTTTATCTTTCTGGCTTACTTCACTCTGTATAAGGGGCTCCAGTTTCATCCATCTCATTAGGACTAGTTCAAATGAATTCTTTTTGACGGCTGAGTAAAATTCCATGGTGTATATGTACCACAGCTTCCTTATCCATTCATCTGCCGATGGGCATCTAGGTTGCTTCCATGTCCTGGCTATTATAAACAGTGCTGCGATGAACATTGGGGTGCACGTGTCTCTTTCAGATCTGGTTTCCTCAGTGTGTATGCCCAGAAGTGTTATTGCTGGGTCATATGGCAGTTCATATTTCCAAGTTTTTTTAAAGGAACTCCACACTGTTTTCCATAGTGGCTGTACTAGTTTTCATTCCCACCAACAGTGTAAGAGGTTCCCTTTTCTCCACACCCTCTCCAGCATTTATTGCTTGTAGACTTTTGGATAGCAGCCATCCTGACTGGCGTGTAATGGTACCTCATTGTGGTTTTGATTTGCATTTCTCTGATAATGAGTGATGTTGAGCATCTTTTTCATGTGTTTGTTAGCCATCTGTATGTCTTCTTTGGAGAAATGTCTGTTTAGTTCTTTGGTCCATTTTTTGATTGGGTCATTTATTTTTCTGGAATTGAGCTGCAGGAGTTGCTTGTATATTTTTGAGATTAATCCTTTGTCTGTTTCTCATTCTATTATTTCTCCCAATCTGACGGCTGTTTTTCACCTTACTTATAGTTCTTTTGGTAGTGCAAAGCTTTGAAGTCATTAGATCCCATTTGTTTAGTTTTGCTTTTATTCCAATATTCTGGGAGGTGGGTCATAGAGGATCTTGCTGTGATTTATGTCAGAGAGTGTTTTGCCTATGTTCTCCTCTAGGAGTTTTATAGTTTCTGGTCTTACATTTAGATCTTTAATCCATTTTGAGTTTATTTTTGTGTATGGTGTTAGAAAAGTGTTCTAGTTTCATTCTTTTACAAGTGGTTGACCAGTTTTCCCAGCACCACTTGTTAAAGAGGTTGTCTTTTTTCCATTGTATATCCTTGCCTCCTTTGTCAAAGATAAGTGTCCATAGGTTCGTGGATTTATCTCTGGGCTTTCTATTCTGTTCCATTGATCTATATTTCTGTCTTTGTGCCAGTACCATACTGTCTTGATGACTGTGGCTTTGTAGTAGAGTCTGAAGTCAGGCGGGTTGATTCCTCCAGTTCCATTCTTCTTTCTCAAGATTGCTTTGGCTATTCGAGGTTTTTGTATTTCCATACAAATTGTGAAATTCTTTGGTCTAGTTCTGTGAAAAATACCGTTGGTAGCTTGATAGGGATTGCATTGAATCTATAGATTGCTTTGGGTAGAATAGCCATTTTGACAATATTGATTCTTCCAATCCATGAACACGGTATGTTTCTCCATCTGTTTGTGTCCTCTTTGATTTCTTTCATCAGTGTTTTATCAATACATCCATCTTTAATGCAGGAATATGTGGCATCAGATATTCCTATGTTCATAATGTTAAGAATGAAACAAAGAAAATTCCCTAGTGTGCCCAAACTCATATTTGGAATATTGAGGGTTCATATTTTCTGTAAGAAAAAAATCTATGCCCTGATTTCAAATATGAAACAAACACTATTCCATACTTCATTTCAAAATATTTTTTGTCACAGTGTAATGAATGCATATTGAAGCTATCATAGCATATTGAGTAAAATCTGTATCCAAAGTTCATAAAGGGAATATCGTGTTGCAGAATGAAAGAATGATTTTCATTTGCAAGTATAGACAGTTCCATATTTCGTTTCAGGAAATCAGGGCCCAGATGTTCCCATGTGAAATCTAGGGAATTCTGTATCTCCATAGTAGTATCAGAACTGGCATTTTCATTTGTGAATTACAAATAATTACAAAATTTGTATAGGAAAATCTGTGCCAGGGATTTTATATATGATATATGTGAATTCCATAGATCATACATTAAATTTAAGGCCATACATTCATATGTAAAATGTAGAATTCTAATTTTCCTACCAGAATATATAGACCCAGAATTCAATATATGGTACTTAGAAAATTCTATACTTCAAAAAAAAAAAAATTCTGAGAATAGAGCCAAGATGGCGGAGGAGTAGGACGGAGAGACCACTTTCTCTCCTACAAATTCATCAAAAGAATAACTGAACGCAGAGCAAACTTCACAAAACAACTTCTCATCGCTAGCTGAGGTCATCAGGCACCCAGAAAAGCAGCCCATTGTCTTCTAAAGGAGGTAGGACAAAATATAAAAGATAAAAAGTGAGACAAAAGAGCTAAGGACGGAGATCCGTCCCGGGAAGGGAGTCTTAGGCGGCATTGCTTGGGGTAGGGTCCAGGCCTGAGTGCCCTGAGGACAATCGGAGGGAGCTTCTGTGAGTTGCCAACTTGAACTGTGGGAGACCAAAAGAGAGAGAGTAAATTAACCGGCCGGAACACACTGCTGGCCGTTCGCAGAACAAAGAGACTAGAGAGTCCAGAGAAGAGCTCACAGGCTGCGGACCGGCCCAGCCCCACCGGAGGCAGGAGGCAGGGGGGAGGGGAAGGTCGCGGAGAGAGACAGGGCGCAGCACCCGACCGGCGCCGGCGGGGACTGGGGCTGGGGACGCGGAGGGCAGAAGGCGCACAAACCCGACTGGCGCCAGCAGAAACTGAGACTGGGTCCACGGAAGGGAGTGGGTGCGCCACACCTGGGGAGAGTGCGCCCACCAAGCCCCTGGCTCCCTGGACCGCTCTGACGGGGAAGGCACGGAGAGCAGGCGCAGCTTTTCGTTCCGCTCTTTTGTGGAACACCAGAGGGCTGGAACCTCGCCCAGCAAGGGGCGCGCTCCATATAGAACAGCCGGGAGCCTGAGCAGCGCAGACGGAGAAAGCGGCGTCGGCCCCTCCCTGCAGCGCCAGCCCCTCCCCGCAGAGCGAGGGAACTAGCTACCTGAATAAGAGTCCACCTCCGCAGGCCTGTGTCAGGGCGGAAATGAGACTCTGAAGAGACCGGCAAACAGAAGGCAAATAAACAAAGGGAACCGCTTCAGAAGGGACTGGTGCAACAGATTAAAATCCCTCTAGAAAACACCGACTACACCGGAATGGGCCTGTAGATATCGAGAAGTGTAAGCTGGAACGAAGAGCTATCTGAAACTGAGCCGAACCCACACTGACCGCATCAGCTCCAAAGAAACTCCTAGATATAATTTTACTTTTTTCTCTCTTTTTTTTTCTTTTTTTCTTTTTTATTTTTTCTCTTTTATTTTCCTTTAAAATCCCCTATTACTCCCCCATTACTCCATAACTTTCATTTCCATAGATTTTTATGATTTTTTTAATTAGGGAAAAAAAAAAATTTTTTTCTTTCTTTTTTTTTTTCTTTTTTCTTCTTTTTTTTTTCTTTCCTTTTTCTCTTCTATTTTCTATTTTTCTTTTTCTCTTATTTCTTTTAAAGTCCTCTAGTACTCCTCTACTACTCCTTAATTTTCATTTTCAATACACTATAACCTTACAAAAAAAAAAAGAAGAAGAGAAGCCCTATTTTTAAACTGAAGATTATTCTCTCCCAATCTTGACTCTCTGTTTTCTACCTCAGAACACCTCTATTTCCTCCTTTCCCCTTCTCTTCCCAATCCAATTCTGTGAATCTTTGTAGGTGACTGGGCTACGGAGTAGCCTTAATAAAACTCAGATTTTCTTGTACCTACAGCCATCTTGGGAATATAATTCAGCATATCTGTATAACCGGTTAAAGATTTTGGAAAACTAAAATTCCTGTGAATGAACCAATGTCTTTAAAATAAATAAAGGGGATTTAAGAGAGCACACAGATTGCCATTCATCCATAACAAATAGGTAAAAGACATTGGGTGACAAATACAATGGGTGTTTTAAAGAAACAATGGAATAGAATAAATGCATAAAAAATTAAGACACTACAATATATAAAATACACAGGTACATAGCATGGGTAAACTAGACAGAGTTGATTGTTTATGGTTCTGTCCCACCTTTTTTAAAATGATTTTTCTTTTGGGGAAAAACTTTCAATCTTTCTACATGCACTTATACACCAGTTTATAATGCACACTCACTATAATTTTTATTGCTCTTTTCTTAATAAGTGTGTTATGAACTTGGATGCACTTTTCCGGGATTTACATTGCATTTGCCATTAAGGTATATATGTTTCGAGTTCTACTTTTGACTTCCAAGTTAACGTGAGATTCATTAAGAATAATGATGCTTATAAAAAAGTTAATATACTTTTAAAATGTAAATTCTTTTGGAGTATACTTGCTTTACATTATTTGGTTAGTTTCTCCCCTAAAGCAAAATTATGGAATGCTGCAGGCCTTTGGGTCACAAAGACTAGTATACGAGGTAGTGACTGAACAGCAACTGTACATCTATCCCTTCACTTTTTGACTTCTTTCTGATTCTGGTCACCACAGCGTGTTAAGTAGACTTCCCTGTGCTATACATATACATCAAGAATATATATATGTGTCCGTTGTAAACTCCCAATTTCTACCACAACTCGGCTTTTCATCCTTGATAACCATATATTTCTTCTCCTTGGCTGTGTCCCTACCTATGCTTATCATAGACAATCATCTATACCAGTTGTACCTAGATCCCATATATTTGTGTTAAAATGTGAAATGTGTTAAATATTAAATGTGTTAAAATCTTCAGTTGCAAATATTTTTCCCATAATGAGACTACATTTCTGTCTTGTTTATGGGTTTGTTGTGCAAAATTTAATTTTATTTTGGTCTTGTTATTTATTTTTGGTTTTATTTTCATTTCCCAAGGAGGTAGGTAAAAAAAAAAAAGTTTCTACTGCATTTCATGTCACGATGTGCTCTACCTATGCTTTCCTCAAATATTATTGAGTTACATTTCTGGCATTATATGTAGGTCTTTAATCCATCTTGAAATTGTCTTTTTCTATGGAGGTAAGGAGTGACTAAATGTGATCCACTGGGGGGGGGGGGTACAAACCACCCCATTGTACTTGCTATGGGACCTCCATGAACTGTATAAAAAGGCAACAAGGTATGACACCAAAAGATACGTCTTCCAGGATGGTAGGTGTCTAATAGGCTACTGGGGAGGAGCAGAGGGTAATAAATAATGGTTCCAAAAAGCATTAGCTGGTTGTCCCAAAGTGGAAATAAACCTCATTGTAGATGTGTCTGGTGATGAAAGTAAAATCAAATCATGTAAAGAACAGTATTGCAGGGGAACATGCCCAGATTTTCCAGCATAACTTATCAAATATATTATTTTCTTTCCATTGCAAATTGTTGCCTCCTTTATCATAAATCAGGTGATCATTTGGGCAAGAGGTTATCTAAGGGCTTTCTGTCTGTTCCATTGACCTTAATCCTGATTTTGTGCCAATTGCATGCCATGCTGATTACTATAGGTTGTTGTTGTTGTTGTTGTTGTTGTTTTGCGTAGACTGAATTGGGGAAACCTCAGTCCTCCAGCTCAGTTTTTCTTTCTCAAGTTTGCTTCGTTATTCAAAGCCTTCGTGTTTCCATCAAGTTGCAAATATTTTTTGCTCTAGTTCTGTGGAAAATGTCATTCGTAAATTAATACGGGTTGCATTGAATCTGTAAGCTCCTTTTTATAGTGTTGCCATTTTCACAATATTGATTCTTCCAGCCAAAAGAATAGTATATTGCTAATTCCATTTTTGTCATCTTTCATTTCTTTTATCCATACCTTGTTCTTTTCTGTGCACAAGTTTTTATTTTTGTATTTTTTTGTTTTGTTTTGTTTTGTTTTTTTCCTCTGTTTAGGCATGTTCATTCCCAGAGATTATATTTTTCTTGTTACAACGGTGAATTAAATTGCTTCCTTAATTTTTGTCTTTGGTTTTCTGTTGTTATGTATAGGAGATTTCTTTGTGTTTATTTTGTATCCAGAAACATCCCTAAAGTCATTGACTATGTCTCTTAATTTTCTGGTCACATCTTACGATTCTCTGGCATAGTAATATATGTTTGCAAACAGTAACAATTTTATCCCTTCTTTTCCAGTGTGCTGGTAATTTTCTTCTTCTTCACTGATTGCTATAGCTAGAAGTCACAAGATTATGTTGATTAACAGAGGTAAGAAGTGGCAACTTTGTCTTTTTCATGAACTTAGGCAGCATGTTCAAGATTTTACCTATGAGAAGCATGTAAACAGTGGTTTTATCCATACATGGCCTTTATTAAGTTGAAGAAGGTTCTCTCTGTTCTCACTTCTTCTACAGCTTTTATCATAAATGGGTGCTGAATTTTGTCAAAGGCATTTCCTGCATCTATATCTTAGATGGTTTCTAGAGATTTCCTTGGAAACACCTTTGTTATCTTTCAGTGTGCTTTCCTCCTTTGGCCACCTGATGCAAAGTGGTGTCTCATTAGAGAATGCCCTGATATTGGGAAAGATTGAAGGTAAAAGGAGAAGTGGCTGGCAGATGCTGAGAGGGTTATAGTATCACCAACTGTATGGACATGAGTCTGAACAAATTCTGGGATATAGGGAAGCTAAGACATGGGACACAGGGCATGGGGTGGCAAAGGGATGGCCATGAATAACTGACTGAACAACATTACCAACACATTCTCTCCTGTTATTGACAGTAGTAGTTATTCTTGACTACTTCATTTTCTATCCCACCATACCGTATCCATATCTCAGTTACACTAATTTTACCACTTACCATAGATAAGTGGTATATCTATGTGGCATAGATCCAGCCACATTTGTTGTCATTATTGTCCCCCAGTCACCAAAAGTGTATGTGATTTCTCAAATACACATGATCCAGTGGTCTCCTAACCATTCTCAGCAGCGATTTATGTTCTTCAGGCACCCTCTACTTTGCTATAGCCAGAGAAAATTGTCATTCACCAGCTAAGCCATGCGACAGGAAGCAAGTTCTTGCAGATAAATAAACTTTTAGGATTCTGTATTCTATCATTTTTTCAATCTTCACATTGTTCCTTTAAGTTTCATTTCTTCAACCACACTGAAATGTCAGTCTGTGCTCTATTCTTCTCAGTCTCACTGTCTGTGAAGACACTGTTCTTCTGATTTCCTTGATCTTTCTTTTTTAGAAATGGCTATGAGATCTTATTTTAAATTCTTCAGGAAGGTGTTTTTTTTTTTTTTTCAGCTTATAAATCATTTGGAGATTTTAATTTTAGACTGACCTGTTTGATGAGCTTTGATAGATTCTCCTTTCCAAATGGAAAATATTATGACAACCCACATCTATTTTAGCTTCTGATTCTACTTGACTGCATTCAGGAGTAAAGGGTTGTATCTGAGTAATACAACCTGAATGGGTGTACGTCTTAGTCACCGAATCATGCCTGACTCTTTGCAACCTCATGGACTGCAGCCCACTAGGCTCCTCTGTCCATGGGCTTTTCTAGGCAAGGATATTGGGTTGGGTAGCCATTTCCTTCTCCAGGACAACCTGAATATTGGAATCAAGAAGAAACAGAATTTTTAAGCTTATCAATCTTAATAAATTCTGGAGTTGCAGAAACAATTCCCTTAAAAAAACAACAACAAAAAAAATCTTGATTGCAAGTTGAAATGATCAACTTTGGTTGCCTATCCCAAGATCAGCTTAAAAAAAATCGCCGGTTTCTATGAAAAACATATTTTTCAATTACTAATATAGCTACGGAATTAAAAAAAAAAAAAAAGAAAGAAACCTCAGAGATCTGTATCATAAATAGAGGCAAATAATGGAATTTCTCCTGAAGAGAAATTGAGGCTAGGTATGAATCTTTTTCATTTTTTTTTTTCTTGGTGAATGTTAGTTGGCATTCTTGCTGGTAGTTTTTTCTTTTTCTATCAGGATTCCTTAAATCAGGGTCCATAGTTGCTATTCAACCCAAGTAATATGGTAGGCACTGAGAGAGAGCATCAGAAGGCAAACAGACCGAAACCACAATCACAGACAACTAGCCAATTGGATCACATGAACCACAGAACTTTCTAGCTCAGTGAAAGTAAGCCATGCCATCTGGGGCCACCCAAGATGCTTAGGTCATACTGGATAGGTCTGAGAGATTGAGGTCCACTGAAGAAGGGAGTGGCGAACCATTTCAGTATTTTTGCATTGAGAACTCCATGAACAGTTTGAAAAGGCAAAAAGATAGGAAACTGAGAGATGGACTCCCCAGGTCGGTAGGTGCCCTATATGCTACTGGAGATCAGTGGGGGATGGCGCCAAAGCAAAAGCAACATCCAGTTCTTGATGGGACTGGTGATAAAAGCAACGTCTGACACTGTAAAGAACAATATTGCATAGGAACCTGGAATGTTAGGTCCATGAATCAAGGCAAATTGGAAGTGGTCAAACAACAGATGACAAGAGTGAACATCGATATTCTAGGAATCAGCGAACTAAGATGGACTGGAAAGGGTGAATTTAACTCAGATGACCATTATATCAGCGACTGTGGGAAAGAATCCCTTAGAAGAAATGGAGAAGCCATCAAGTCAACAGAAAAGTCTGAAATGAAATATTTGAATGCAATCTCAAAAATGACCGAGTGATCTCTGTTCGTTTCCAAGACCAATCAATATCACGGTAATCCAAGTCTATGCCCTGGCCAGTAATGCTGAAGAAGTGGAAGCTGAGTGACTCTATGAAAGCCTACAAGACCTTCTAGAACTAACACCCCCAAAAGATGTCTTTTTCATTAAAGGGCACTGGAATGCAAAAGTAGGAAGTCAAAAAACACCTGGAGTAGTAGGTAAACTTGGCCTTGGAGTACAGAATGAAGCTGGGAAAAGGCTAATGTAGTTCTACCAAGAGAATGCAATGGTCATAGCAAACACCCTCTTTCAACAACACAAGAGAAGACTCTACACATGGACATCTCCAGATGGGCAACACCAAAATCAGATTGATTATATTCTTTACAGCCAAAGGTGGAGAAGCTCTATTCAATCAGCAAGAAAAGATCAGGAGCTGACTGTGGCTCACATCATGAACTCCTTATTGCCAAATTCACACTTTAATAGAAGGAAGAGGGGGAGAACACTAGACAATTCAGGTATGACCTATGTCAATCCCTTATGACTCTACAGTGGGAGGGAGAAATAGATTTAAGATAGATTTAGATTTAAGAATTGATCTGATAGACAGGGTGCCTGATGAACTATGGTTGGAGGTTCGTGACATTGTACAGGACACAGGAATCAAGACCACCCCAAGAAAAAGAAATGCAAGAGAGCAAAATGCCTGTCTGAGGAGGTCTTATAAATAGGTGTGAAAAGAAGAGAAGTGAAAAGCAATGTAGAAAAGGAAAGATATATGCATTGAATGCAGAGTTTCAAAGAATACAAGGAGAGAAATGAAAGCCCTCCTCAGCGACCAATGCAAAGAAATAGAAGAAAACATTAGAATGGTAACGACTAGAGATCTCCTCGAGAAAATTAGAGATAACAAGGGAACATTTAATGCAAAGATGGGCTCAAGAAAGGATAGAAATCGTATGGTCCGGAAAGAAGCAGACGCTATTAAGAAGAGGTGGCAAGAGTACATGGAAGAACTATACAAAAAAAAATATCTTAACAACCAAGATAATCTGGAGGGAGTGATCACTCAGACTCACCTAGTGCCAAAATCCTGAAGAGTGGAGTCAAGTGGGCCTTAGTAATTATCACTACAAAAAAAAAAAAAAAAAAAACTAGTGGAGGGATGGAATTCCAGTTGAGTTATTTCATTTTGTTTTCATTTATTTTTATTAGTTGGAGGCTAACTACTTTACAATATTGTAGTGTTTGTTTGTTTTTCCATACATTGACATGATTCAGCCATGGATTTACATGTGTTCCCCATCCCAATACCCCTTTCCACCTCCCTACTCATACCATCCCTCTGGGTCTTCCCAGTGCACCAGGCCCATGCACTTGTCTCATGCATCCAACCTGAGCTGCAGATCTGTCTCACCTTTGATAGTATACTTGTTTCAATGCTATTCTCTCAGAATATCCCACCCTCGCCTTCTCCCACAGTCCCAAAGTCTGTTCTGTACATCTGTGTCTCTTTTTCTGTTTTGCATATTGGGTTATCGTTACCATCTTTCTAAATTCCATATATATGTGTTAGTATACTGTATCGGTCTTTATGTTTCTGGCTTACTTCACTCTGTATAATACGCTCCAGTATCACCCATCTCATTAGAACTAAGTCAAATGAATTCTTTCTAGTGGCTGAATAATATTGCCCTGTGTATATGTACCATAGCTTCCTTATTCATTCTTCTCCTGATGGGCATCCAGGTTGCTTCCAAGGCCTGGCAATTGTAAACAATGCTGCGATGAACACTGGGGTGCTCATGTCTCTTTCAGATCTCAATTCCTTGGTGTGTTTGCCCAGAAGTGGGATTGCTGGGTCATATGGCAGTTCTACTTCCAGGTTTTTAAGAAATCTCCACACTGTTCTCCATAGTGGCTGTACTAGTTTGCATTCCCACCAACAGTGTAAGAGGGTTCCCTTTTCTCCACACCCTCTCCAGCATTTATCGCTTGTAGACTTTTGAATAGCAGCCATCCTGACTGGCATGTAATGGTGCCCCATTGTGGTTTTGATTTGCATTTTCTCTGATAATGAGTGATGTTGAGCATCTTTTCATGTGTCTGTTAGTCATCTTTATTCTTCTTTAGAGAAATGTCTGTTTAGTTCTTTGGCCCATTTTTTTGAATGGGTCATTTATTTTGCTGGAAATGAGCTTCAGGGGTTGCTTGTATATTTTTGAGGTGAATCCTTTGTCTGTTTCTTCATTTGCTATTATTTTCTCCCAATCTGAGGGCTGTCTTTTCACCTTACTTATAGTTTCCTTTGTTGCACAAAAGCTTTTAAGTTTCATTACGTTCCATTTGTTTATTTTTGCTTTTACTTACAATACGCTGGGAGGTGGGTCATAGAGGATCTTGCTGTGATTTATGTCAGAGAGTGTTTTGCCTATGTTCTCCTCTAGGAGATTTATAGTTTCTGGCCTTACATTTAGATCTTTAATCCATTTGAGTTTGTTTTTGCATATGGTGTTAGAAAGTGTTCTAGTTTCATTCTTTTACAAGTGGTTGACCAGTTTTCCCAGCACCACTTGTTAAAGAGGTTGTCTTTTTTCCATTCTATATCCTTGCCTCCTTTGTCAAAGAAAACATGCACATAGGTATGTGGATGTATCTCTGGGCTTTCTATTCTGTTCCATTGATCTATATTTCTGTCTTTGTGCCAGTACCATACTGTATTGATGACAGTGGATTTGTAGTAGTACCTGAAGTCAGGCAGGTTGACTCCTCCGGTTCCATTCTTCTTTCTCAATATTTCTTTGTCTATTTGGGGTTGTGTATTTCCATACAGATGGTGAAATCATTTGTTCTAGTTCTGTGAAAAATACCATTGGTAGCTTGATAGGGACTGCATTAAATCTATTAATTGCTTTGGGTGGTATAGTCACTTTTACATATTGATTCTTCCAATCCATGAATACGTTATATTTCTCCATCTATTTGTGTCCTCTTTGATTTCTTTCATCAGTGTTTTATAGTTTTCTATATATAGGTCTTTCGTTTCTTTAGGTAGATATACTCCTAAGTATTTTATTCTTTTTGTTGCAATGGTGAATGGTACTGTTTCCTTAATTTCTCTTTCTGTTTTCTCATTGTTAGTGTGTAGGAATGCAAGGGTGTCTGTGTGTTAATTTTATATCCCGCAACATTACTGTAGTCACTGATTACCTCTAGTAATTTTCTAGTAGAGTGTTTAGGGTTTTCTATGTAGAGGATCATGTCGTCTGCAAACAGTGAGAGTTTTATTTCTTCTTTTCCTATGTGGATTCCTTTTATTTATTTTTCTGCTCTGATTGCTGTGGCCAACACTTCCAAAACCATGTTGAATAATAGTGGTGAGAGTGGGAACCCTTGTCTATTTCCTGACTTTAAGGGAAATGCTCAATATTTCACCATTGAGGATAATGTTTGCTGTGGGTTTGTCATATATACCTTTTAGGATGTTGAGGTATGTTCCTTCTATGCCTGCTTTCTGGAGAGTTTTCATCATGAATAGATGTTCAATTTTGGCAAAGGCTTTTTCTGCATCTATTGAGATAATCATATGGTTTTTATCTTTCAATTTGTAAATGTTGTGTATTACATTGATTGATTTGCAGATATTAAAGAATACTTGCATTCCTTGGATAAAGGCCCCTTGGTCAAGATGTACGATCTTTTTTAATATGCTGTTGGATTCTGTTTGCTAGAATTTTGCTAAGGATATTTGCATCTATGTTCATCAGTGATATTGGCCTGTAGTTTTCTTTTCTTTTCTTTTTCTTTTTTTTCTTGTGGCATCATTGTCTGGTTTTGAATTAGTGTGATGTTGGCCTCGTAGATTGAGTTTGGAAGTTTACCTTCTTCGGCAATTTTCTGGAAGAGTTTGTGTAAGATAGGTGTTCAGTTCAGTTTACTTCAGTTGCTCAGTCGTGTCTGACTCCTTGAGACCCCATGAATCACAGAACGCCAGGCCTCCCTGTCTATCACAAACTCCTGGAGTTCACTGGAACTCATGTCCATCCAGTCGGTGATGCCATCCAGCCATCTCATCCTCTGTCATCCTCTTCTCCTCCTGCCCCCAATCCCTCCCAGCATCAGGGTCTTCTCCAACGAGTCAACTCTTCACACGAGGTGGCCAAAGTATTGGAATTTCAGCTTCCAATGAACACCCAGGACTGATCTCTTTCAGGATGGACAGGTTGGATCTCCTTGCAGTCCAAGGGACTCTCAAGAGTCTTCTCCAACACCATAGTTCAAAAGCATCAATTTTATAGTGCTCAGCTTTCTTCACAGCCCAAATCTCACCTCCATACATGACCACTGGAAAAACCATAGCCTTGACCAGATGGACCTTTTTTAGCAAAGTAATGTCTCTGCTTTTTAATATGCTATCTAGGTTGGTCATACATTTCCTCCCAAGGAGTAAGCGTCTTTTAATTTCATAGCTGCAGTCACCATCTGCAGTGATTTTGGAGCCCCCAAAAACAAAGTCAGACACTGTTTCCACTGTGTGGAATGGAACCAGATGCCATGATCTTAGTTTTCTGAATGTTAAATTTAAGCCAAAATTTTCACTCTCCTCTTTCACTTTCATCAAGAGGCTTTTTAGATCCTCTTCACTCTCTGCCATAAGGGTGGTGTCATCCGCATATCTGAGGTTATTGATATTTCTCCCGGCAACCTTGATTCCAGCTTGTGCTTTTTCACCCCAGCGTTTCCCATTATGTAATCTGCATATAAGTTAAATAGGCGGGGTGACAATATAGAGCCTTGATGTACTCCTTTTCCTATTTGGAACCAGTCTGTTCTTCCATGTCCAGTTCTAACTGTTGCTTTCTGACCTGCCTATAGGTTTCTCAAGAGGCAGGTCAGGTGGTCTGGTATTCCCATCTCCTTCAGAATTTCCACACTTTATTGTGATCCACACAGTCGAAGGCATTGGCCTAGTCAATAAAGCAGAAATAGATGTTTTTCTGGAACTATCTTGCTTTTTCGATGATCCAGCAGATATTCAAAATTTGATTTCTGGTTCCTCTGCCTTTTCTAAAAGCATCTTGAACATCTGGAAGTTCTTGGTTCATGTATTGCTGAAGCCTGGCTTGGAGAATTTTGCTCATTACCTTACTAGCGTGTGAGATGTGTGGTAGTTTGAACCTTCTTAGATAGGTGTTAGCTCTTCTCTAAATTTTTGGTAGAATTCAGCTGTGAAGCCATCTGGTCATAGGTTTTTGTTTGCTGGAAATTTTCTGATTACCGTTTCAATTTCCGTGCTTGTGATGGGTCTATTAAGATCTTCTAATTCTTCCTGGTTCAGTTTTAGAACGTTATACTTTTCTAAGAACTTGCCCGTTTCTTCCAAGTTGTCCATTTTATTGGAATATAGCTGCTGTTACCGGTCTCTTATGGTCCTTTGTATTTCATAGTTGTCTGTTGTGATCTCTCCATTTTCATTTCTAATTTTGTAGACTTGGTTCTTCTCCCTTTGTTTCTTGATGAGTCTGGCTAACGGTTTGTCAATTATATTTAACTTTTCAAAAATCCAGCTTTTAGCTATCTTGATTTTTGCTATGGTCGCTTCTATTTCTTTTGCATTTATTTCTGCCTTGATTTTAAATATATTTTTTTTTTCCTTCTACTAACCCTGGGGTTCCTCATTTCTTCCTTCTCTGGTTGCTTTAGATGTAAAGTTAGGTTATTTGTTTGAGTTTTTTCTTGTTTCTTGAGGTAAGCCTGTATTGCTATGAACCTTCCCCTAAGCACTACTTTTAGAGTGTCCCATAGGTTTTGGGTTGCATTTTCATTTTCATTCATTTCTACGCATATTTTGATTTCTTCTATGACTTGTTGGTTATTCAGCAGCATGTTATTTAGCCTCCATATGTTTGCATTTTTAATATATTTAATTTTAAAATTTGATAATTTTAAAACATATTATAAATATATAACATATAATAGTTTCTATATTAAATATATAATATAATGTGTATAATATAATATAACACAATATAATATAATACCACCTATATTTATAATTGTTATATCTTCTTCTTAGATTGATCATTTTATGATTATGTAGTATTCTTCTTTGTCTCCTTTCCCAGCCTTTATTTTGAAGTCAATTCATCTGATATAAGTATTGCAACTCCTGCTTTCTTTCAGTCTCCGTTTGCATGATTTTTTTTTTTTTTCCATACCTTCACTTTCAGTCTGTATGTGTCCCTTGCTTTGAGGTTGGTCTCTTGTAGACAGCACATATAGGGGTCTTGCTTTTGTGTCCATTCTGTCAGTCTTTGCCTTTTGGTTGGGGCATTCAACCCATTTACATTTAAGGTAATTATTGATAAGAATGGGCCCGTGGCCATTTGCTTTGTTGTTTTGGGTTCACGTTCATACAACGTTTCTGCCTTTCCTGTCTAGAGAAGATCCTTTAGCATGTGTTGAAGATTTGGTTTGGTGGTGCTGAATTCTCTCAACTTTTGCTTGTCTGTAAAGCTTTTGAATTCTCCTTCATATCTGAATGAGATCCTTTCAGGGTACAGTATTCTGGGTTGTAAGTTATTCTCTTTCATTACTTTAAGTATATGTCCTGCCATTCCTCTGTGGCCTGAAGAGTTTCTATTGAAAAATCAACTGTTATCCTTATGGAATCTCCTTGTGTGTTATTTGTTGTTTCTTCCTTGCTGCTTTTAATATTCGTTCTTTGTGTTTGATCTTTGTTAATTTGACTAATATTTGTCCTGGGGTGCTTCACCTCGGGTTTATCCTGTTTGGAGCTCTCTGGGTTTCTTGGACGTGTGTCACTATTTCTTTCCCCACTTTGGGGAGGATTTCAGCTATTATCTCCTTGAGTATCTTCTGATGGTCTTTTATTTTTTGTCTTCTTCTTCTGGGACTCCTATGATTCGAATGTTGGGGCATTTCACATTGCCCCAGAGGTCCCTGAGGGTGTCTTCATTTCTTTTAATTCTTTTTTCTTTTTTCATCTCTGCTTCATTTATTTCCACTATTTTATCTTCTACCTCACTTATCCTGTCATCTGCCTCCATTATTCTACTGTTGGTTCCATCCACAGGGCTTTTTATCTCATTTATTGCATTATTCATTTTTAATTGACTCTTTTTTTATTAATTTCTTCTAGGTCTTTGTTAAACATTACTTGCATCTTCTCAATCCTTGTCTCCAGTTTATTTATCTGTAACTCTATTTTGTGTTGAAAATTTTGGGTCATTTTTATTATCATTATTCTAAATTCCTTTTCAGGTATATTCCCTATCTCCTCCTCTTTTGTTTGGCTTGGTGGGCATTTTTCATGTTCCTTTTCCTGCTGGGTATTCCTCTGTCTTTTCATCTTATTTAGATTGCTGTGTTTGGGGTGACCTTTTTGTATTCTGGTAGTCTGTGGTTCCTTTTTATTGTGGAGGTTTCTCCCAGTGGGTGGGGCTGGATGTTTGGCTTGTCGAGGTTTGCTGGTTAGGGAAGCTTGTGTCGGTGCTCTGGTGGGTGGAGCTGAATTTCTTCTCTCTGGAGTGCAATGGAATGTCCAGTAGTGAGTTTTGAGATGGGTCTATGGGTTTGGTGTGACTTTGGGCAGCCTGTATGTTGACGCTCGGGGCTATATTCCTGTGTTGCTGGAGAATTTGCATGGTACGTCTTGCTCTGGAACTTATTGACTCTTGGGTGGTGGTTGGTTTCAGTGTAGGTATGGAGGCTTTTGGATGATCTCTTATTAATTAATGTTCCCTGTAGTTAGGAGTTCTCTGCTGTTCTCAGTTTTTGGGCTTAAGCCTCTTGCCTCTGGATTTCTGTCTTATTCTTCCAGTAGCCTCAAGACTTCTCTATCCATACAGCACTGATAATAAAACCTCTAGGTTAATGGTGAAAGGATTCTCTACAGTGAGCGGAATCAAGAGAGGTTCACAGACTAACTTGAAGAAGAGTAGAGGGAGGAAGGCGATAAGAGGTGAGCAGGAGGAGAAAAGGGGGAATTCAAGAGAGGAGAGGCAGATCTAGGTTGTAGTCTGTTCCCAAAGTGTTCTCCACAGCCCAGAATGCTCACAGAGAGTCACAGTATTGGTCTGAGAATGGAAGCAGGAGGGAGGAAATAGACGTGATCTGGGGGAGAAAAAAGAGAGTCAAAAGGGTGAGAGAGTGATCAAACCAGTAATCACACTCCTGAGTAAAAATGGGTACTGAGGATTCCTAAATGTCCAAAATTGATATCAAATACTGAAAAACAAAGCTTAAAAATCTAGAGTAGTGGTTAGACTGTTAACAATACAATATTAAAAAAAAAAAAAAACACAGAAACACAAAAAATTTTAAAATATATATTAAGTTCACTTTAAAAATAGGATTTTCTTTTGGTCAGGTTATAGTGGGTTATAAAAATGAAAAATAAGGAGTAATAGAAGGGTTTTAAAAAAATAAGAGAAAACAATTTAATTATAAAAATAATAATAATAGCAAAAATGTATCTAGGAATTTATCTGGAGCTCTGTGGGCAGTGTGGCCTTGGTTCAGTTTCAGATAGCCCCTTGTTCCAGCTTACACTTCTCAATATCTATAGGCCCCTTCCAGTGTAGTCAGTGTTAACTACAGGGATTTTAATCTGTTGTATCTGTCATTTCTAAAGTGGTTTGTTTATTTGGCTTCTGTTGGCAGGTCTCTTCAGTGTCTAATTTCTGCCCTGACACAAGCAGGTGGAAGTGGTTTCTTGTTTAGGTTCGCTAGTTTAGTCGTGGTGTGGGGAGGGAGGAGCATGGCAGACAAATATCACTGGCGTGTGTGGGGAGCACTCACAGTGTTCCAGCCATACTGGGTTGGCCCCACTCACGGCATGTGTGCTTTCCCCATCTACACTGCTCAGGCTCCAGGCTGCTGTACAGGGAGCGGGCCCTGAGTTGTGTGCACTCCCCAGGCCTAAGCCACTCAGATTCTGGTTTGCAGGTACTCCACAAAGATAAAGACTCAGTTGGACCTGCGTTTTGTGCCTTCCCTGGTCAGAGCAGCTCAGGCAGCCAGGAAGTTGACTAGCACACTCTCCCCTGGTGCAGTATGTCTTATCCCCTCCATGGTTCCAGCCTCAGTTTCTGCACTCACTGGTTGGGTGTGCCTTGTGTCCCTTCTGGGAAGCTGATTTCTGGCTGCAACCCTCCCAGCAGATGTTAACCATCCAGAATCTCAGGAAGTCTTTGGTTAGAAGCTGGAAGCCTGTTTGCTGTTTGGTAGGGGCTGCTGTCTCTGGGGCCGAGTTTGCCCCATTGCCCTCCCCACTGCCTCCTGCCTCCAGCGGGGGATGGGCCGGTCTGCAGCCGGCTAGCTCTTCTCTGGTATTTGCTCAGTCCTTTGTTCTGGGAATGGGTGGGTAGTGCCTAAATTTAGGGCTTTTCCCAAGTTAATTCTCTCTCTCTTGCTATCCCACAGTTTAAGTTGCTATCTCGCGTTAGCTCCCTCCGATTGCCCTCAGGGCATTCAGGCCTGGTCCTTACCCTAAGCAATGCTGGTGGCTCTCCGTTTAGCCCCCACTTGCTGGTTGTGAATGTGAGTGTCTGGGGTAACTTTCTACTGGGATTTGTTTTTAGGCATGTAATCTGTGGGTTTTATTTATTTTCCCTGCCAGTGAAGTTGCCCTCTGAGATTCAAAAACTTCCCCCAGACCCACCAGTGAGAGGGTTTCCTGGTGTTTGGAAGCTTCCTCTATTAAGACTCCCTTCCCGGGATGGATCTCTGTCCCTAACTCTATTCTCTCTCTTTTTATCTTTTATATTTTGTCCTACCTCCAGACAATGGGCTGCTTTTCTGGGTGTCTGATGTCCTCTGCTAGTGATCAGAAGTTGTTTTGTGGAGTTTGCTCAGCATTCAAATGTTCTTTCAATGAATTTGTGGAGGAAAAATTGGTCTCCTCGTCCTCTTCCTCTGCCATCTTTGGAGCCACCTTTAAAAGAAAATTCTAAGAGATTCCCAGGAATTCCAAAGTAAAGGAGGACTTCCACAAAGGAAATCAGGAGACTGAGTCCTGATGCGTTGCCTCACTGCCTCGCAGTTCAGTCTGAGACAACTGATCTCTACCTTTTAATCAGTTTCCTTAAGGGGTCTGACAATGGGGCTCTTCTAACCACTCATGCTCAGGCCAAGAGGTTTCCTAGCTTATTCCTAGTTGAGCTATTTTAAATCTTCAAAGATGATGCTGTGAAAGTGCTGCACTCGATATGAAAGCAAATTTGGAAGACTCAGCAGTGGCCACAGGGCTGGAAAAGATCAGTTTTCATTCCAATTCCAAAGAAAGACAATGCCAAAGAATGCTCAAACTACCATGCAATTGGACTCATCTCACACGCTAGTAAAGTAATGGTCAAAACTATCCATGCCAGACTTCAGCAATATGTGAACAGTGGACTTCCAAAAGTTCAAGTTGGTTTTAGAAAAGGCAGAGGAACCAGAGATCAAATTGCCAACATCCAATGGATCATTGAAAATGCAAGACTGTTTTGGAAACAAACAAACAAACAAGAAAAAAAAAAAAAAGACCAAACCTAAACATATATTTCTGTTTTATTGACTATGCCAAAACCTTTCACTGTGTGGATTACAATAAACTGTGGGAAATTCTGAAGGAGATGGGAGTACCAGGCCACCTGACCTGCCTCTTGAGAAATGTGTATGCACGTCAGGAAGCAACAGTTAGAACTGGACATGGAACAACCGACTCGTTCCAAATAGGGAAAAGAATACATCAAGCCTGTGTATTGTCACACTGCTTATCACACTTATATGCAGAGTACATCATGAGGAATGCTGGGCTGTCACATGCACAAGCTGGACTGAAGATTGCTCGCAGAAATGTCAATAACCTTAGATATGAAGAATGCACCACCCATAAGGGAGAAAGTGAAAAAAAAAAAAACAAAACTAAAGAGCTTCTTGATAAAAGCAAAAGAAGAGAGTGAAAATGTTGGCTGAAAGCTCAACATTCATAATACTAAGATCATGCCATCCGGTCCCATCACTTCATGTTAAATAGATGGGGAAACAGTGGAAACAGTGGCTGACTTTATTTTTCTGGTCTCCAAAATCATTACAGACGGTGATTGCAGGCATGGAGTTAAAAAAAAAAAAAAAGAAGAAGAAGAAGAAGAAAGGAAAAACAAAAACAAAGAAACAAAAAACTCTTGCTCTTTGGAAGGAAATTTATGACCAACGTAGACAGCATATTAAAAAGCAGAGACAGTATTTTGTCAACAAATGTCTGTCTAGTCAAGGCTATTGTTTTTCCAGTAGTTTGATATGGATGTGAGATTTGGAGTATACAGGAAGCTGAGTGCTGGAGAATTCCTGCTTTTGAACTGTGGTGTTGGAGAAGGCTCTTGAGAGCCCCTTGGACTACAAGGAGTTCCAATCAGTCCATCCTAAAGGAGATCAGTCCCGGGTGTTCATTAGAAGGACTGATGTTGACACTGAAAGTCCAATATTTTGGCCATCTGAAGAGGAGAGCTGACTCATTTGATAAGACCTTGATGCTGGGAAAGATTGATGGCTGGAGAAGAAGGAGATGGCAGAGGATGAGGTGGTTGGATGGCATCACTGACTCAATGAACATGGTTTGGGTGGACTCTGGCAGTTGTTGATGGTCAGGGAGCCCTGACATGATGTGGTTCATGCGGTCGCAAAGAGTTGGACAGCCCTGAGCACTAGAGTGAAGTGAACTTGCTGTTAAAGTGAGTTACTTGTGAGGGTTTTCAGAAGAAATGGAATGAAGAAACTGACATACAGCAGAGTGAAGCTAAATCTAATCTCAAGTGGCGATGATATTGCCCTGGGTGTAGAATTTTCTACGTCAAATCTGTCATTGTGTATATTTTTCATATGAAGATCCTCGTTCAGATTTCCATGTCATATATGGAATTATCAATTAATCATACGTTAAAATCTGAATAAATATTTTCTGACAACGCTTGAAACTTTGCATATTTGGAATAAAAAAAGCCTGGTAAAGATTTTTTTTTTTAATCTGAAATATCAACTCTGTATTTCATATATAAAAATATGGGTTCAGTTTTGATAGATGAAGTATACATATATTTTTTTTCAATATGAACACATGTGGATACATTTTTGTACATGTAGTTAGAAAGTCTGAATGTTGATAAGCAGGACTGCGCAAACATATTCATACATGAGATATGGACCTTTGATATTTTGTATGTGAAAATATCACCTTAGATTC
The DNA here is from genome assembly GCF_019320065.1 of Cervus canadensis. Classification (NCBI taxonomy): domain Eukaryota; kingdom Metazoa; phylum Chordata; class Mammalia; order Artiodactyla; family Cervidae; genus Cervus; species Cervus canadensis. Next base: position 4,194,501 of record NC_057420.1, read on the forward strand.
TCAAACATGGAATATGATATTTCCTATTTTTTAATATGGTAATCTGAGTGCAGAGTGCATATTATCCTAATGAACTATGAAATACACTCTATTTCACATTAGAAAAGCCATTTCACACAAGAATCCAAAAGTCTATAAGCAATATATGCTGAAGAGGGTGTGGAGAAAAGGGAACACTCTTACACGGTTGATGGGAATGCAAACTAGTACATCCACTATGGAGAACATTGTGAAGATCCCTTAAAAAACTGAAAATGGAACTGCCATTTGACTCAGCAATCCCACTACTGGGCATACACACTGAGGAAACCAGAATTAAAAGAGACACGTGCACCCCAATGTTCATTGCAGCATTGCTTATAATAGGAAGGACATGGAAGCAACCTAGATGCCCATCAGCAGATGAATGGATAAGAAAGCTGTGGTACATATACACAATGGAATATTACTCAGCCATTAAAGTGAGTGCGTTTGAATCAGTTCTAATGAGGTGGATGCAACTGGAGCCTATTATACGGAGTGAAGTAAGCCAGAAATAAAAACACCAGTACACTGCCAGCCGTTCGCAGAACAAAGGGACTGAGAAAGTCCAGAGAAGAGCCCACAGCCTGTGGACCAGCCCAGCCCCGATGGAGGCAGGAGGCAGGGGGGAGGGGAAGTGGGCAGGCTCGGCCCCAAGGACTGCATCCCCTGCCTCACTGCAAACAGGCCTCCAGTTTCTAATCAAAGACCTCCTGAGATTCTGGATGGTCGACAACCGCCGGGAGGGTCACAGCGAGATACAGGGCGCAGGCACCCGACTGGCGCAGGCGGGGACTGGGGCTGGGGACACGGAGGGCAGAAGGCGCACACACCCAACTGGTGCCAGCGGAAACTGAGACTGGGACCGTGGATGGGAGTGGGCGCGCCACACCTGGGGAGAGTGCGCCCATCAAGCCCCTGGCTGCTCTGGACCGCTCTGATGGGGAAGGCACAAAGAGCAGGTGGAGCTTTTTGTTCCACGCTTTTGTGGAACAACCGAGGGCTGGAACCGTGCGCAGCGTGGGGCGCGCTCCATATAGAGCAGCCGGGAGCCTGAGCAGTGCAGACGGAGAAAGCAGCGCCAGCCCCCTCCCCGCCGCGCGATGGAACTAGCTACCTGAATAAAAGTCCACCTCCCCCCGCCTGTGTCAGGGCGGAAATGAGGCTCTGAAGAGACCGGCAAACAGAAGCCAAATAAACAAAGGGAACCGCTTCAGAAGGGACCGGTGCAACAGATTAAAATCCCTGTAGAAAACACCGACTACACCGGAAGGGGCCTGTAGATATCGAGATGTGTAAGTTGGAACGAGGAGCTATCTGAAACTGAGCCGGACCCACACTGACCTCAATACCTCCAGAGAAATTCCTAGATATATTTTTTTCTTTTTTTCTTTTTTGTCTTTTATTTTCCTTTAAAATACCCTATTACCACCCGCCACCCCATTACTCCTTACCTTTCATTTTCATAGATTTTTACGATTTTTTTAATGATGGAAAAAAATTTTTTTTCTTTTTCTTTTTTTTTTTCTTTTTTTTTCCCTTTTTATCTTCTGTTTTCTATTTTTCTTTTTCTCTTATTTCTTTTAAAGTCCTCTAGTACTCCTCTACTACTCCTTAATTTTCAATACACTATAACCTTACCAAAAAAAAGAAGAAGAGAAGCCCTATTTTTAAACCGAACTTCATATATATTTCCAAAATTTTTTTGGTGTGTTTTGGTTTTTGTTTTTAATATAGTATATTTAAGAGTCTAACCTCTACTCTAGATTTTTAATTTTTGTTTGTCATTACATGATATCAATTGTGAACATTTAAGAATCCAATATTCAGTTCCCACTTTTATTCAGGAGTGTGTTGATTATTCTCTCCCAATCTTGACTCTCTGTTTTCTACCTCAGAACACCTCTATTTCCTGCTTTCTCCTTCTCTTCCCAATCCAATTCTGTGAATTTTTGTGGGTGTGTGGGCTACAAAGAACACTCTGGGAACAGACAACTGTGTAGATCTGTCTCTCTCCTCGAGTCCCCCTTTTTCTCCTCCTGCTCATCTCTATCTCCCTCCTCCCTCTCCTCTTCTTCATGTAACTCTGTGAACCTCTCTGGGTGTCCCTAATGGGGGAGAATCTTTTCGCTATTAACCTAGAAGTTTTATTATCAGTTCTGTATAGTTGGAGAAGTCCTGAGACTACAGGAAGAATAAAACAGAAATCCAGAGTCAGGAGACTTAAGCCCAAAACCTGGGAACACCAGAAAACTCCTGACTATGTGGAACTTTAAGTAATAAGTGACCGTCCAAAAGCCTCCATACCTACACTGAAACCAACCACCACCCAAGAGCCAATAAGTTCCAGAGCAAGGCATACCACGCAAATTCTCCAACAACACAGGAACATAGCCCTGAATGTCAACATACAGGCTGCCCAAGGTCACACCTAACACATAGACCCATCTCAAAACTCATTACTGGGCCACTCCATTGCTCTCCAAAGAGAAGAAATCAAGTTCCACGCACCAGAACACTGACGGAAGCTTCCCTAACCAGGAAACCTTGACAAGCCAATCGTCTAACCCCACCCACTGGGTAAAACCTCCACAATAAAAAGGAACCACAGACCTCCAGAATACAGAAAGCCCACTCCAGACACAGCAATCTAAACAAGATGAAAAGGCAAAGAAATACCCAACAGGTAAAGGAACATGAAAAATGCCCACCAAGTCAAACAAAAGAGGAGGAGATAGGGAATCTACCTGAAAAAGAATTTAGAATAATGATAATAAAAATGATCCAAAATCTTGAAAACAAAATGGAGTTACAGATAAATAGCCTGGAGACAAAGATTGAGAAGATGCAAGAAATGTTTAATAAAGACCTAGAAGAAATAAAAAAGTCAATTAAAAATGAATAATGCAATAAATGAGATCAAAAACACTCTGGAGGGAACCAAGAGTAGAATAATGGAGACAGAAAATAGGATAAGTGAGGCAGAAGATAAAATGGAGGAAATAAATGAAGCAGAGAGGAAAAAAGAAAAAAGGATCAGAGAAATGAGGAGCACCTCAGGGGACCTCTGGACAATGTGAAACGCTCCAACATTCCAATCATAGGAGTCCCAGAAGAAGAAGACAAAAAGAAAGGCCATGGAAATACATCAAGGAGCTAATAGCTGACACTTCCCTAAAATGGGAAGGAAATAGCCACCTCAAGTCCAAGAAGACCAGAGAGTCCCAAACAGGATAAAGCCAAGGTGAACACCCCAAGACACATATTAATCAAATTAACAAAGATCAAACACAAAGAACAAATATTAAAAGCAGCAAGGGAGAAACAACAAATAACACACAAAGGGATTCCCAAAAGGATAACAGCTGATCTATCAATAGAAACCCTCCAGGCCAGAAGGGAATGGCAGGACATACTGAAAGTAATGAAAGAGAATAACCTACAACCTAGATTACTGTATCCAGCAAGGATCTCATTCAGATATGAAGGAGAATTCAAAAAGCTTTACAGACAAGCAAAAGCTGCGAGAATTCAGCACCACCAAACCAGCTC
>NC_057420.1:4198173-4362715 GCF_019320065.1 Cervus canadensis
TATATGCTGTCTACAACAGACCCACCTCAAAACAAGAGACACATACAGACTAAAAGTGAAGGGCTGGAAAAAAATATTTCACGCAAACAGAGACCAAAAGAAAGCAGGAGTCGCAATACTCATATCAGATAAAATAGACTTTCAAATAAAGGATGTGAAAAGAGACAAAGAAGGACACTACATAATGATCAAAGGATCAATCCAAGAAGGAGATATAACAATTATAAATATATATGCACCCAACATAGGAGCACGCATATGTAGCAACGCTAACGAGTATGAAAGAGGAAATTAATAGTAACACAATAATAGTGGGAGACTTTAATACCCCACTCACAACTATGGATAGATCAACTAAACAGAAAATTAACAAGGAAACACAAACCTTAAATAACACAATGGACCAGCTAGACCTAATTGATATCTATAGGACATTTCACCCCAAAACAATCAACTTCACCTTTTTCTCAAGTGCACACGGAACATTCTCCAGAATAGATCACATCCTGGGCCATAAATCTGGTCTTGGAAAATTCAAAAAAATTGAAATCATTCCAGTCATCTTTTCTGACCACAGTGCAGTAAGATTAGATCTCAATACAGGAAAAAAATTGTTAAAACTTCAAACATATGGAGGCTAAATAACACGCTTCTGAATAACCAACAAATCATAGAAGAAGTCAAAAAAGAAATCAAAATATGCATAGAAATGAATGAAAATGAAAACACAACAACCCAAAACCTATGGGACACTGTAAAAGCAGTGCTAAGGGGAAGGTTCATAGCATTACAGGTTTATATCAAGAAACAAGAAAAGAGCCAAATAAATAACCTAACTCTACACCTAAAGCGATTAGAGAAGAAAGAAATGAAGAACCCCAGGTTTAGCAGAAGGAAAGAAATCTTAAAAATCAGGGCAGAAATAAATGCAAAAGAAACTAAAGAGACCATAGCAAAAATCAACAAAGCAAAAGCTGTTTTTTTGAAAAAATAAACAAAATTGACAAACTTAGCAAGACTCATTAAGAAACAAAGAGAGAAAGAAACAAATAATCAAAATTAGAAATGAAAATGGAGAGATCACAACAGACAACACTGAAATACAAAGGATCACAAGAGACTACTACCAGCAGCTCTATGCCAATAAAATGGACAACTTGGATGAAATGGACAAATTCTTAGAAAAGTATAACTTTCCAAAACTGAACCAGGAAAAAATAGAAGATCTTAACAGGCCCATCACAAGCAAAGAAATCGAAGCTATAATAAAAAATCTTCCAGCAAACTCAAGCCCAGGACCAGATGGCTTCACAGCTGAATTCTACCAAAAATTTAGAGAAGAGCTAACACCTATCTTACTCAAACTCTTCCAGAAAATTGCAGAAGAAGGTAAACGTCCAAACTCATTCTATGAGGCCACCATCACCCTAATTCCAAAACCAGACGAAGAGCCACAAAAAAAGAACACTACAGGCCAATATCACTGATGAACATAGATGGCAAAAATCCTTAAACAACACCTCACCAAACATCCTGCAAACAGAACCAACAAATATTTAAAAAATTCATAACATGACCAGTGGGGCTTTTATCCCATGGAATGCAGAGATTCCTTTAAATATCCGCAATCAATCAATTTGTAATCCCACAAAATTAACAAATTAAAAGTAACCATTTGATTATCTCATAGATCAGAGAAAGCCTTGACAAAATTCATCACTCATTTAATGATAAAACTGTCCCAGACAAAGCAGAATAGAGGAACTAACCTCAACATAATACAAGCTTATATGACCAAAACCCACAGCAAGCATCACCCTCAATGGTGAAAAATTGAAAAGCATTTCCCTGAAATCAGGAACAAGACAAGGGTGCCCACTCTCACCACTACTATTCAACATAGTGTTGGAAGTTTTGGCCACAGCAATCAGAGCAGAAAAAGAAGTAAAAGGAATCCAGATAGGAAAAGAAGAAGTGAAACTCTCACTGTTTGCAGATGACATGATCCTCTACATAGAAAACCCTAAAGACTCTACCAGAAAATTACTAGAGCTAATCAATGAATATAGTAAAGTTGCAGGATATAAAATTAACACACAGAAATCCTTGCATTCCTATATACTAACAATGAAAAAACAGAAAGAGAAATTAAGGAAACAATACCATTCACCATTGCAACAAAAAGAATAAAATACTTAGGAGTATATCTACCTAAAGAAACAAAGACCTATACATAGAAAACTATAAAACACTGATGAAAGAAATCAAAGAGGACACAAACAGATGGAGAAACATACCATGTTCATGGATTGGAAGAATCAATATTGTCAAAATGGCTATTCTACCCAAAGCAATCTATAGATTCAATGCAATCCCTATCAAGCTACCAAAGGTATTTTCACAGAACTAGAACAAATAATTTCACAATTTGTATGGAAATACAAAAAACCTCGAATAGCCAAAGTAATCTTGAGAAAGAAGAATGGAACTGGAGAATCAACCTGCCTGACTTCAGACTCTACTACAAAGCCACAGTCATCAAGACAGTATGGTACTGGCACAAAGACAGAAATATAGATCAATGGAACAGAATAGAAAGCCCAGAGATAAATCCACGAACCTATGGACACCTTATCTTTGACAAAGGAGGCAAGGATATACAATGGAAAAAAGACAAGCTCTTTAACAAGTGGGGCTGGGAAAACTGGTCAACCACTTGTAAAAGAATGAAACTAGAACACTTTCTAACACCATACATAAAAATAAGCTCAAAATTGATTAAAGATCTAAATGTAAGACCAGAAACTGTAAAACTCCTAGATGAGAACATAGGCAGAACACTCTTCGACATAAATCACAGCAAGATCCTCTATGACCCACCTCCCAGAATATTGGAAATAAAAGCAAAAATAAACAAATGGGACCTAATGAAACTTAAGAGCTTTGGCACAACAATGGAAACTATAAGTAAGTTGAAAAGACAGCCCTTAGATTGGGAGAAAATAATAACAAAGGAAGAAACAGACAAAGGATTAATCTCAAAAATATATAAGCAACTCCTGCAGCTCAATTCCAGAAAAATAAATGACACAATCAAAAAATGGGCCAAAGAACTAAACAGACATTTCTCCAAAGAAGACATACAGATGGCTAACAAACACATGAAAAGATGCTCAACATCACTCCTTATCAGAGAAATGCAAATCAAAACCACAACAAGGTACCATTACACGCCAGTCAGGATGGCTGCTATCCAAAAGTCTACAAGCAATAAATGCTGGAGAGGGTGTGGAGAAAAAAGAACCCTCTTAGACTGTTGGTAGGAATGCAAACTAGTACAGCCACTATGGAGAACAGTGTGGAGATTTCTTAAAAAACTGGACATAGAACTACCATATGACCCAGCAATCCCACTTCTGGGCGTAAACACTGAGGAAACCAGATCTGAAAGAGACACGTGCACCCCAATGTTCATTGCAGCACTATTTATAATAGCCAGGACATGGAAGTCACCTAGATGCCCATCAGCAGATGAATGGATAAGGAAGCCGTGGTATATATACTCCATGGAATATTACTCAGCCGTTAAAAAGAATTCACTTGAATCAGTTCTAATGAGATCGATGAAACTGGAGCCCCTTATACATAGTGAAGTAAGCCAGAAAGATAAAGAACATTACAGCATACTAACACATATATATGGAATTTAGAAAGATGGTAATGACAACCCTATATGCAAAACAGAAAAAGAGACACAGAAGTACAGAACAGACTTTTGAACTCTGTGGGAGAAGGTGAGGGTGGGATGTTTCAAAAGAACAGCATATATATTATCTATGGTGAAACAGATCACCAGCCCAGGTGGGATGCATGAGACAAGTGCTCAGGCTTGGTGCACTGGGAAGACCCAGAGGAATCGGGTGGAGAGGGAGGTGGGAGGGGGATTTGGGATGGGGATACGTGTAACTCTATAGGTGATTCATGTCAATGTGTGACAAAACCCACTGAAATGTTGTGAAGTAATTATCCTCCAACTAATTAAAAAAATTTTTTTTGGAAAAAAAAAAAAACACCAGTACCGTACACTAATGCATATATATTTAATTTAGAAATTTGTTTATGGTAACCCTATAAGGGAGACAGCAAAAACGAGACATAGATGTATAGAACAGTCTTTTGGACTCTGTGAGAAAGGACGAGGTTGGGATGATTTCAGAGAATGGCATTGAAACATATATATTGTCATATGTGAAACAAATCATAATGCTCACAGCTCACAGTTCACGTGATGGTGCACTGGGACGACCCAGAGGGATGGGATAGGGAGGGAGGTGCAAGGGGGGTTCAGGATGGGGAACACATATACACCCGTGGTGGATTCATGTCAACGTATGGCAAGACTACTACAATATTGTAAAATAATTAGCCTCCAATTAAAATAAATATATTTATATTAAAAAAAAGGAAAATCTGAACACAACACTTCATACAAGAAATTTGAAATTTTCTATATATGACATTTAGGAATATTGAATTCTCTACCTTTCATATATGAATAACATGGTACCAACCATACTCCCTGAAGTATGGAATACTGTATATTTCACATATGACATTTTGGACACATCTTTTCCAGTATGAAATATTCAAAGTTTTCTACATCACACATGAAAAGCTGTACCCTGATTTTCCTACATGAATATGGAATTCTCTGTGTTTAGCATACAAAAACCTGGAGACAAATCACCTTAAAAGAAATATTTACTTCTATATGTTTTGCATTAGAAGATTTTCTACTGAAACATGACATTTTCTACATTCAACTTATGAAAATCTCGGCATAGTATTTTTGTTAAAAAAGAAATATAGCAGTCTGTAAAACATGTGAGAATCTGGACATACATTATCCTACCTGAAAAATGGAATATTCTTTCTCAATTAAAAACTGGGTTAGATATTCTTTTCCTCCATGACTATAAAATTCTCTGCATTTCACTTATGAAAATTTAGGCAATTTTTTTTTTCAGGAAATTTGGAATTCTCTTCATTTCACAGACTAAATTCTGAAGTCAGTCATCCAAAATGCAATTTTGTATATTTTACTTATAGTATGATTTTTTTCTGTATTTTTACATACAAAATGAGATGCAGGTGTTCATATAAGAAAAACAAGTAACTGGTTTTCCTGTATGAAAGTTGGTCTTCCATGTATTTCTTATATAAAAACCTGGATGCAGATTACCTTCATAGAATATTGAATTCTTCATAATTCACAGATGAATGTCTATGTGAAGATGTCCCATCATGAAATGTGGAATTTTGGAATTCCACATAATTTTGTTCATTCCACATAAAAAAGAAAATCCAACATGAGCGGTAGAATCCCTACATTTCACACTTGGAAACTTGGGTGTGACTAGTGGTCCCTGAATCATAGAATCTTCCATGTTTTCATGTGTTAATCTAGGTCCAGTAATTCCTACATGAAACATGATTCTCTCTGCTACACATGTGAAAATCCTTGGTGCTGAATGTTATGAAATATGGATTTCTCTACACATCACATATGACACATATGACAATATTACATTGTCAGAGAAATCCATGTGTAGAGAAATCCATATTGTCACATATGACAATGTAATCTTATATGAAATTGGAAATCATTTGCATTTTGCATTGAAAATGTAGCCCCACAATATCCATAATGAAGTATGGAATCCTCTGTATTTCACATAAGCACATCTGGTCGCTGATATTCCAACATGTAATGTGGAATTCTCTATATTTCATATGCAAACATCTTGGCACTAATTTTCCAACGTGAAATATGGATTTTGCATTACTACATGTATGAAAATCCGAGAATATGGACTACACTGCATTTCATATTTGAAAAGCAGTGTGCAGATTTTGTTAGAGAAATTTGGAACCTTCTATATTAAAATACATGGGTGAAAATTATCCTATGTACAAGGTGGATATCTCAATATTATACGTGGGACAATCCAAGAGGATTTTACTGAGAAGAAATTTGAAATTTCCTTTTGGTCTTATTGAGAATTTGTGGGAAATTCTAAGTAAAAAATAATATGGACATTCCTTTCTTTCTTTTTTTAATAGTCCTGTCTGGTCGGAGATTTTCATATATAATATTTGTAATTTTCTTAACTTTATGTGAAAAATCTACTTCCATCTCTTCATAAGTGAAACATAAAAACTCTGACATTTCATATGTGAAAATGGCTTCAGATTTCAAATATGAAGTATGGAATTAAAATGAAATAATTTGTATATGAAAATCTGAACAATGGTATTCCTATATGAAATATGTGGAAGACTCTGAACGTCAATTTTTGAAATGGACATGCAGACGTTCCCACTTGAAATTTGGAGTTTCCTATATTTCGTATTCAAACAGAAGGTACTCATTTTCTAAATGAAACAAGGAATCCTCTATAATTGCCATAAGTAAAAACTGGTGTCTATTTTATTATCTAAAATATCAAACAGTCTATATTGAACTTGAACAGATTAGGCTGCTGATGAAACTAAATGAATTATGGAGTTCTCTCTATTTAACATCTGAAAACCTAAGCAATATATTCCTCAATGAAATGTGACATTCTCGATATTTCAATGCAAATTTGTGCACAGGAGGATTTTCTATATCGAATTCTATATGATATTCTATATGAAATTCTCTATATTTCACATAAAGAAGTAGATGCAGATTTCCCTACATCAAATTCAGAATTTTCTGTATTTCACAAATAAAAATAATCTCAGATTCATTGAACAACATATGGACTAAACTATTTTGCTTATGAAAATCTGGGCTGATATTTTTAAATAGAAAATTCTACACTCAAGACTTGATATGTACAATATGGAGAAATTAGCACCTACATGATTATGTAAAATATAGATAATCCCATTGTCCATGTAGGAAAAATCATCAAGTCAATTTCCATATTTAAATTCCAGAGAACTCAAGATTCCATGTTAGAAATCTGCACATAGATTTTCATGTGTGAAACATAGAGATTCCATATTTTAATGTAGTAAAATTGGTGCAAATGTTAGATACATATTTATTAGGACATCTATATTGTATGGAAGACATCCAGAAAACTGATATTCACATAAAAAGTGGAGAATATTTTATGTAGGAAACCTGCACACATATTATTACATGAAATAGAGAATTCCAATATTCATATAGGAAAAGGTATGTTTGTCTTTTCATATGAAAAGTAGGTGACATTTCCTGTTTCAGACTTGATGGTCAGAAATCAAATTTTACATATGATTTTTCCTTACCCTTTGAGGGAAATCAGTGCACAGATTTTATTAAAAATTCATCAAAATTCCAATTGTTATGTAGAAATACATCCATCCAGATTTTAAAATATACAATAAAGGAAATTCTATGTTTCACTTGAAAATTCAATGTTTCAAATCAGCATAAGACTCTCACATAGGAAATATAGGGAACTGTTTATTTTTGGGGAGGAAAATAGGAGCACAGATCTTTATGTGTGCAAAAAAAAGAGTTCCACGTTTCACAGAGAAATATCCTGATGCTGGTTTCTATTTTATCTGAAACATTAAAAAAAAATCCATATTTCTGTGAAAAATACCGTTGGTAGCTTGATAGGGATTGCATTGAATCTATAGATTGCTTTGAGTAGTATAGTCATTTTGACAATATTGATTCTCCCAATCCATGAACACGGTATATTTCTCCATCTGTTTGTGTCCTCTTTGATTTCTTTCATTAGTGTTTTATAGTTTTCTATATATAGGTCTTTTGTTTATTTAGGTAGATATACTCCTAAGTATCTTATTCTTTTTGTTGCAATGGTGAATGGTATTGTTCCTTAATTTCTCTTTTGTTTTCTTATTGTTAGTGTATAGGAATACATGGGATTTTTCTGTGTTAATTTTATATCTTGCAACTTTACTATATTTGTTGATTAGCTCTAGTAATTTTCTGGTAGAGTCTTTCAGGTTTTCCATGTAAGGATCATGTCATCTGCAAGCAGTGAGAGTTACACTTCTTCTTTTCCTATCTGGATTCCAAAAATATACAAGCAACACCTGCAGCTCAACTCGAGAAAAATAAACGACCAAATCAAAAAATGGGCCAAAGAACTGAACAGACATTTGTCCAAAGAAGACATACAGATGACTAACAAATACATGAAAAGATGCTCAACATCATTCATTATCAGAGAAAATGCAAATCAAAACCACAATAAGGTACCATTACACACCAGTCAGGATGGCTGCTATCCAAAAGTCAACAAGCAATAAATGCTGAAGAGGGTGTGGAGAAAAGGGAACCCCTTACACTGTTGGTGGGAATGCAAACTAGTACAGCCACTATGGAGAACAGTGTGGAGATTTCTTTGAAAAACTGGAAATAGAACTTCCATATGACCCAGCAATTCCACTTCTGGGTAAACACACTGAGGAAACCAGATCTGAAAGAGACGTATGCACCCCAATGTTCATCGCAGCACTGTTTATAATAGCCAGGACTGGAAGCAACTTAGATGCCCATCAGCAGATGAATGGATAAGGAAGCTGTGGTACATTTACACCATAGAATATTACTCAGCCATTAAAAGAATTCATTTGAATCAGTTCTAATGAGATGGATGAAACTGGGGCCCATTATACAGAGTGAAGTAAGCCAGAAAGATAAAGACCAATACAGTATATTAACACATATATATGGAATTTAAAAGATGGTAATGATAACCCTATATGCAAAACAGAAAAAGAGACACAGATGTACAGAACAGACTTTCGGACTCTGTGGGAGAAGCCAAGGGTGTGATGTTCCTGGATAATAGCATTGAAACAAGTATATTATCAATGGTGAAACAGACCACCAGCCCAGGTTGGATGCATGAGACAAGTACTCAGGGCTGGTGCACTGGGAAGACCTAGAGGAATCTATGGGGAGGGATGTGGGAGGGGGGGATCAGAATGGGGAACACATGTAAATCCATGGCTGGTTCATGTCAATGTATGACAAAAACCACTACAATATTTTCAATTAATTAGCCTCCAACTAATAAATGAAAAAAAAAAGAAAAAGAAAGAAAGAAAACCATAAGGTCACCTCAATAGATGCAGAAAAAGCCTTTAACAAAATTCAGCATCCATTTATGATTGAAACTCTTCAAAAGATGGGCATAGAATGAACCCCCTTCAACATAGTATAGGCCACAGATGATAAGCTTACCGCAAACATTATTCTTAGTTGTGAAAAATTGAAAGCATCCCTGCTAAGATCAGGAACAAGGAACGTGTTTCTATTCTTACCACTACTATTCAACATAGTTCTGAAAGCCCTAGCTGCAACAATCAGAGATGAAAAACAAATGAACATAATCCTGAAGAGAAAGTGAGAAATATGGTTCTCACTGTTTGCAGATGACATAATGAGTGTACAAAGAAAACCCTAAAGATCGTATGAGAGGGGATTACTAGAGGTAATCAGTCGATATGGAAAAGATGCAGCATGCAATTTTAATGCATGGTAATCAGTTGCATCTCTATATACTAACAATGAAAAATCAGAGAGAGAAATTAAGACATACATTCCAGCCACCATTGCAGTAAAAAAAAATTAAATATCTAGGAATAAACTTACCTAAGGAGTCAAAATAACTGTATGCAGAAAATCATAAGAAAGAAATGAAATAAAAGACTTCCCTGGTGGCTCAGTCTATAAAGAGTGTACCTGCAATGTGAGAGACCTGGGCTTGACCCCTGGGTTGGGAAGATCCCCTGGAGAAGGAAATGACAACCCACTATACTATCCTTGCCTGGAGAATTCCATGGACAGAGGAGCCTGGAGGGCTACAGTCTATAGGGTAAAAAAGGGTCAGAAACAACTGATTAACTAACCTTAAAGAAAGAAATCAAAGGCGACATGAATAGATGGTGAGATATTTCATGTTCTCAGGAAGGAAAAAATCAATATTGCTAAAATGACAATAGAATCAAATGTGATTTACAGATTCAATATGATCTGTTCCAAATTACCAATGCATTTTTCACAGAATTAGAGCAAACTTATTTGACAATTCTTATGGAAATGCAAACATCCCAAATAGCCAAAGCTGTCTTGAGAAAGAAGAATACAGCTGGAGGAATCAACCTTCCTGACTTCAGATTATACTACAAAGCTACAGTCATCAAGACAATATACTACTGGCACAAAAACAGAAATAAAGCCCAATGGTACAAGGTAGAAAGCCCAGAAACAAACCTGTGGATCTATGGGCACCTTACTTTTGACCGAGGAGGCAAGAATATGCAATGGGGCAAAGACAGCCTCTTCAATAAATGGTGCTGGAAAAAACTGGAGAGCTATATATAAAATAATTAAGTTAGAATACTCCTAAAACCATACACAAAGATAAACTCCAAATGGATTAAAGACCTAAGGTATGACCAAAAACTATAAAAACTCTTAAAGGAACACATAGGCCAAACACTCGATGACATAAATTCTCTATGACCCAAACACTAGAATAATGGGGGGGGGGGGGGAAACTAAACAAGGGTAAAATGATTAAACATAAGTTTTTGGACAATAAAGAAAACTGTAAGTAAGGTGCAAAGACAACTTTCAGAATGTGAGAAAATAAGAACAACTGAAACAACTAAAAAAGGTTAATTTCCAAAATAGACAAGCAACTCATGCAGTTCAATACCAGTAAAACAAACAACCCAAACAAAAAGTGGGGAAAAGATCCAAATAGACATTTTTCCATAGAAAACATACAGATGACTAACAAACACATGAAAAGATGTTTAACATCATTTAATGTCACTCAACATCACTGAATTATTCAGTTCCAGTTCCAGTTCAGTCGCTCAGTCATGTCCGAGTCTTTGCTACTCCATGAATCGCAGTACTCTGGGCCTCCCTCTCAATCACCAACTCCCGGAGCCCACCCAAACCTATGTCTATTGTGTTGGTGATGTAATCCAGCCATCTCACCCTCTGTGGTCCCCTTATCCTCCTGCCCTCAATCTATCCCAACATTAGGGTCTTTTCAAATGAGTCAGCTATCCACATCAGATGGCCAAAGTATTGGAGTTTCAGCTTCAGCATCAGTCCCTAAATGAACACCTAGGGCTGATCTCTTTTAGGAAGGACTCGTTGGATCTCCTTGCAGTCCAAGGGATTCTCAAGAGTCTTCTCCAAAACCACAGTTCAGATGCATCAGTTCTTAGGCGCTCAGCTTTCTTTATACGCCAGCTCTCACATCCATATATGACTACTGGATAAGCCTTGACTAGATTGACCTTTGTTGGCAAAGTAATGTCTCTACTTTTTAATATGCTATATAGGTTGGTCATAACTTTCCTTCCAAGGAGTAACTTTTAATTTCAGGGCTGCAATCACCATCTGCAGTGATTTTGGAGACCAGTAAAATAAAGTCAGCTCCTCTGTCCACTGTTTCTCCATCTATTTGTCATGAAAGGATGGGACCATATGCCATCATCTTAGTTTTCTGAAAGTTGAGCTTTCAGCCAACTTTTTCATTCTTCTCTTTCACTTTCCACCATAAATATGGTGTCATCTGCATATCTGAGGTTATTGATATTATTCCTGGCAATCTTGATTCCAGCTTGCGGTTCATCCAGCCCAGAGTTTCTCATGATGTACTCTGCATGTCAGTTAAATAAGCAAAGTGACAATATACAGCTTTGAAGTACTCCTTTTCCTATTTGGAACCAGTCTGTTGTCCATGTCCAGTTCTAACTGTTGATTCCTGACCTTCATACAGGTTTCTCAAGAGGCAGGTCAGGTTGTCTGGTATTCCCACCTCTTTCAGAAATTTACAGTTTTTGTGATCCACACCGTCAGAGGCTTTGGCATAGTCAGTAAAGTAAAAATAGGTGTTTTTGTTTGTTTGTTTGTTTTCTGAAACTCTCTCGTTTTTTGATGATCCAGCGAATGTTGGCAATTTGATCTCTGGTTCCTCTGCCTTTTCTAAATCCATGTTGAACATCTGCAAGTTCACGGTTCATGTATTGCTGAAACCTAGCTTGGGGAATTTTGAGCGTTATTTACTAGTGTGTGAGATGAGTGCAATTATGTGGTAGTTTGAACACTCTTTGGCATTACCTTTCTTTGGGATTGGAGTGAAAACTGATCTTTTCCAGTCCCATAGCTACTGATAAGTTTTCCCAATTTGCTGACATATTGAGTGTACCACTTTCACAGCGTCATCTTTTAGGATTTGAAAGAGCTCATTTGGACTCCATCACTTCTACTAGCTTGGTTCACAGTGATGCTTCCTAAGGCCCACTTGACTTCACATTCCAGGATGCCAGCTCTAGGTGAGTGTGAGAGATCTTATCTTCGTGATTATCTGGGTCATGAAAATCCTTTTGTACATTTCTTCTGTGTATTTTTGCCACCTCTTCTTAATATCTTCTGCTTCTGCTAGGTCCATACAATTTCTACCCTTTATTGAGCCCATATTTCCATGAAATATCTCCTTGGTATCTCTAATTTTCTTGAAGATATCTCTAGTCTTTCTCATTCTATTGTTTCCCTCTATTTCTTTGCATTGATCGCTCAGGAAGGCTTTCTAATTTCTCCGTGCTATTCCTTGGATTTCTGCATTCAACTGGGTGTATCTCTCCTCCCTGCCTCTTTTCTTTTCACAGCTATTTATAAGTCATCCTCAGACAGCCATTTTGCATTTTTGCATATCTTTTTCTTGGGGGTGGTCTTGCACCCTGTCTCCTGTACAATGTCATGAGCCTCCGTCCATTGTTCGTCAGGCACTCTGTCTATCAGATCTAGTCTCTTAAATATATTTCTCACACTGTATAGTCATAAGGGATTTGATTTAGGTCATACATAAATGGTCTAGTGGTTTTCGACAATTTCTTCAATTTCAGTCTGAATTTGGCAATAAGGAGTTCATGATCTGAGCTACAACCAGCTCCTGGTCTTGTATTTACTGCCTGTATAGAGCTTCTCCACCTTTGGTTGCAAAGAATATAATCAATCTGATTTTGGTGTTGGCCGTCTGGTGTTGTCCATTTGTAGAGTCTTCTCTTTTATTGTTGGAAGAGGGTGTTTGCTATGACCAGTGCGTTCTCATGGCAAAACTCTGTTAACATGTACCCTGCTTCATTCTGTACTCCAAGGCCAAATTGGCCTGTTACTCCAACTTAAGTTCCTACTTTTGCATTCCAGTACCCTCTAATGAAAAGGACTTTCTTTCTTTCTTTCTTTCTTTTTTTTTTTTTGGTGTTAGCGCAAAAAAGTCTTGTACCTTTTCATACAAGAGTTGTACTTTAGCTTTTTCAGCATTACTGGCCGGGCCATAGACTTGGATTACTGTGATATTGAATGGTTTGCCTTGGAAACGAACAGAGATCATTCTGTTGTTTTTGAGATTGCATCCGAGCTCTATTCTTTGGAATCTTTTGTTGACTATGATGGCTACTCCATTTCTTCTAGGGATTACTGCCCACAGTAGTATATATAATAGTTATCTGAGTTAAACTTATCCATTCAATTCCATTTTAGTTCACTGATTCCTAAAATGTCAATGTTCACTCTTGCTATCTCCTGTCACAATGTCTAATTTGCCTTGATTCATGGAACTAACATTCCATGTTCCTATGCAATACTGCTCTCTACAACATCAAACCTTACTTCTATCACCAGCCCTATCCCCAGTTGGGTGTTGTTTTTTTCTTTGGCTCCATCCCTTCATTTTTCTGGAGTTATTTCTCCACTGCTCTCCAGCAGCATATAGGACACCTACCGACCTAAGGAATTCATCTTTCATTGTCCTAGCTTCTTGCCTTTTCATACTGTTCATGGGGTTTTTGAGGCAAGAATATCGAAGTGGTTTCATGGGGTTCTCGAGGCAAGACTATTGAAGTGATTTGACATTACCGTTTCCAGTGGAACACATTCTAAATTATTAGAGAAACAGAAATTAAAACTGCAATGACATATCACCTCACAGCAGTCAGAATGCCATCATCAAAATACCTAAAAGCAGTAAAGGATTGTTTGAAGAGGGTGTGGAGAAAAGGGAACAGTCTTGCCCACTTTTTGTGGGCATGTAAACTAATATGGCAAATATCACGGCAAATATATGGTGAAACAGTGGGAACAGTGGCTTACTTTATTTTGGGGGCCTCCAACATCACTGCAGTGAAAGGAAAGTTATGACCAACCTAGACAACGTATTAAAATGCAGAGACATTACTTTGTAAACAAAGGTCCGTCTACTCAAGGATATGGTTTTTCCAGTAGTCATGTATGAATGTGAAAGTTGGACTATAGAGAAAGCTGAGTGCAGAAGAATTGATGCTTTTGAACTATGGTGTTGAAGAAGACTCTTGTGAGTCCCTTGAATGCAAGGAGATCCAACCTAAAGGGGGACTCCTCTAGGAGTCCATCCTAAAGGATATCAGTCCTGGCTGTTCACTGGACTGATGCTGAAGCTGAAACTCCAATACTTTGGCCTCCTGGTGAGAAGACCTGACTCTTTGGAAAAGACCCTGTTGTTGGGAAAGGTTGAGGGC
This sequence comes from Cervus canadensis, assembly GCF_019320065.1. NCBI lineage: Eukaryota > Metazoa > Chordata > Mammalia > Artiodactyla > Cervidae > Cervus > Cervus canadensis. The sequence goes on from NC_057420.1 coordinate 4,212,772, forward strand.
GGGAGGAGAAGGGGAGAGCAGAGGATGAGATGATTGGATGGCATCATCGACTCAATGGACATGGGTTTGGCTGGACTCCGGATGTTGGTGATGGATAGGGAGCCCTTGCTTGTGCGATTTATGGGGTTGCATAGAGTTGGACACAACTCAGTGATTGGACTGAACTGAACTGATGGACGACCCTACATGCAAGACAGCAAAGGAGACATGGATGTTAAAACAGTCTTTTGGAATAAAAGGGAGAAGGTGAGAGTGAGGCAATATTAGGGAACTACCTTGAAACCTGTATATTACCCTATGTCAAATAGATGACAAGTGCAAATTCATTGCATGAAGCAGGGCACTCAAAGCTATTTCTTTGCAAAAGACCAGAGGAATGGGTTGATGATGGAGTTGAGAGTGGGTTAAGAGGGTTTTGGACATATGTACACCCAAGGCTGACCCAAGTCAATGTATTTCAAAAACCCCCACACAATTGTAAAGTAAGAAGCCCCCAATGAAATAAAATTAATTAAATCAAACAAAGGAAGAAAATAATGTATATTTCAAATTTATACATGATGCTAGGCAAGTAACATAGACTGAGTAAAACTGATTTCTGGTACCTTGGGTCATCAAGCAGGAAAGAAAAAAAAAAAAAAATCAGTCCACCTGGGCATAAGCAAGCTCCAGTGGTTAACTACAGCAAATATTTTAGGAGGTCATTTCTCTCACATGGTGCCAATGTGTGACACACTCTGCGAGGGTCCTGGCTGATGCTAGGTAACACTAGCCCAGGACGTTCCCTTGTATCTTTCTCATTTGTGTGGAATGTGCCTCCAGCGTTGCAGGCCCACTTTCTGGGCCTCCGCCTCCCAGGCTCTGCACTTTTCCAAAGGACCTTGGCCTCTTCTAAATACTGGGTCCAACCCTACCATGTGATCAGTTTCCACAGGGCAGTTCATATCCCACAGACTTAAAGAGGTCTACAGACAGTGGTTTAAAAGTCCTACCCTACTTGACTTACTCTGGATGACTACTTAAATGACATCACCAGTTCCTGGTACAAACACACACAACAGGGCAGAGATTTTGAGGTTTGGTTTTATTTGTTGTTTTTTGTTTGTTTGTTTGTTTTGTTTTGTTTTGTTTTATGTCTCTTGAGGTAATTGCAGATTTGTGGAGCCACCTTCCTGAATTATCAATGACCATCATTTCCTCTTTCTTCTCCTGGACTGTGAACTACAGACATACGTTGACTATTCTCCCCCAGTCTGTACACGCCTTGTGTGTCCTTTCCTAGTTCTCCCCATCTCACGTCTTTGGCCTTCATCTCTGTGTCTGCAGTAGACTGGATACACACACACACACACACACACACACACAAGCATACACAAATATGGGTGCCACAAACACATGCAATGTATGTACACACATATGCAAGGCGCAGGCACCCAGATGCAAACAGGGAACATGTGTTTCAGTAACTGAATATGCTGTGTCCAGCAATGTGGGAGATAACATCAGCAGGCACCGTGTCTTGCCATTTTGGGATACCTGTTCATTTCCTCCAACAGTTCTTCAGTTATGTACGCAACCAGCCCAAAGCCACTTCCAACATTGTCTGTAGGGTGGTGGAGAATGGCCAAACAATGGATGTCAAAATTCACAGAATATGCCAAAGTCAGCATAAAAGTGAAGTGAACACCAGAGCTAAATCCCTTCCAACTGATAGGCCTTCCCAGGGTGAGGGGCAGGATTGAAGAGCCCAGGCAATTTCAAACTCACTGAGCAGCAGGATGTTTGTGGTGGCAGGACCCATTGGACTGGATCATTCTGACAGTGGTACTTCATTCACCCTGCCTCCATCAGAATCACCTAGGACTCTCATGCTGTAACCACAGCTTCTTTAAGTGAAACTTGGTCATACTAAACTCCCAAGGCTCCTGTCATAGCCTGTCAGCTGCAACCTGCATGACCCAAGTCCAGGCTCTGAAGTCACCCTGTATGAGCCTGTGTTTCCCCATTTGGGAAAGGAGAGAGTCCTGGCCTCTACACTTCAGGTCCTACCACCTGACCCCTACAAAACCCATGTTTCTGTCACTTATCTTGAGGTAGTACTGCAGGGGATCGGCCCACAGATCTTCATCAATGATCTGTTGGCAACACAAACAAGGTGATCATGTGGCTGATCAGGCCCCAAAACCTCCTGTGAGCAGTCAAGAACTCCAACCAATTGCCCATTCTGAGGAGGTCCAGTGCAACGCTACCTCACAAATAGTGAGTCAGCTTATAAACTTGCAGATTTATCTTGTGTACTTTCTTTTCCCTTGCTACATTTCTCTTTCTCGTTAACTTACTATTTAACTTTGATATGTCTTCATATGGGTCTGTGTTCAACTTTCTAGAACTCACTGCTCTTTCTCTTCCTGAATTTCTAAGTTTCTTTCTTTCTTCAAGTTTTGGAACTGTTCAGCCATGTATTTATTTATATATTTTCAATTGCCTTCTATGTCTTCCTCTCTTAGACCCCAAATATTTGGATGTTGCTACTCTTGATGTTGTCCCTGAGAGTGTTTAAACTGGGCTTTATTTTTATTTTGTTCATCAATTTGATATTCTGATTGGGTACTTTTCATCATCTCATCTCTGTTATTTCTTTCTACAGCAGTTTCTATTTCATTATTTTATTCTTCATCTGAGTGGGTGTTTTTTTTTTTTTTCCTCATTTCTTGTTAAAATGTTTAGTGTGCCCATCTACATTTTTCCTTATGTGATTTTGCTTTCTTCTTATTGTTATTTTTCAATTCAATCTGTTAAGTGATTTCTCTGTTACAATTTTTGTTTATTTATGTTCCTTTACTTTCCTATATCATTGGAAACAAATACACATGAATTCTCATTTTTTTAATCGTTCTCCTTGTCTGTGAAATAAGGTGAAATGAAACAACGACTGTCATGGTAAAGGGAGTGGTCTTATGTGGGAACAGTCCTGTGTAAACTACATTTGTCCAGTGCGTCTTGTGACACATCAGTGTGTCCTGGCAGTGTTCACACTGGCAGGAGATGGTGTTGGAGACAGAGGGCTTAATGCCACTGACAGGTATTATGGGGCTATTGCTCTGCTCAGTGTCCAATAACTTGACTTGAGGTTGGGAATTTCTCCCAGTTTTCAGGAACAGAACTCTTGAGGGTTGAGTTTGCACTGATTCTGTTTCTCCTGAGTTCATCCTCTTTCCTGTCTCAGGAATGACAAACTCACCCCAGATGGAAGTAGCTATGGAGCAAGAACTAGAGTAGGTGTTGAATGTGGTTTGGGGTATGGGGTACACATTGTGGTGGTCCTGGGAAGTTGGCCAGCATTCTGAGCATATTCCCTCTGATTCTTCTGCATTGTTTCAGAGACAAATGCGTGTGTACACACCCTTCAGTAGTGGAGTCCAAGTTTTTTTAGAGCCTTACTGTTTATTGTACTGGCTTTCAAACCAGCTAGTGGGTTCATCTTCCTGATGTCAGATCCCAGGCCGAGGATCCCGTTATACACTCTGAACCTGTTATGCTGTGGTGATTCTCCAAGCCCATAATATCCATCTCCTCGTGTGTGTCCTTTTCTTGGGGCCCAGCCTCCCAACCTGATTGCTTATCCTCCCTGTTTCCTGACTCTATGCACATCTTTATTACAGCATTGGTTGTATCGTTTCCTTTGCCCATAACGCTAGTTATGTTCTGTTAGTTTTCAGTGAGGTGATCTAAATGAAGAGACATTTTTAATGGTGCTGACTGGGGCTTTCTCCTACTCCACCAGCTTCTGCTTTCCCAGGAATGTGGTTGTACTATCCAGCACTTCTAAGAATTATATTCAGGGAGAGCAGCCATTGTAGAGGTTTGCCCATTATAATGCCTCACTGTTTTTTAGGGTTTCGACAGAATGGTCTCACATTAAAATGGTAAGCTTTTGGCCAATCATTCTATGTGTTTGCCAGGTCAAATGAAATAATAATGGAATCATATTGGATTGTCATTTCTTGATTAGGTGAGCAAGTGGAAGTAGATAGTGAAATGATTTATAAGAGAAAATAGAAAGAACACTGTCTTAGAGTGTAAAAGATTGAGGACTGCCAAAGAGACCCAACAAGGATGTTTGGGAGGAGAGAATACTTTTTACACGAGGATGAAATTCTCAGTGTGTGAGAATTTAGCCAGGTGAGGGTATAGAGCTATTTTTTTCAATCCATTTTGCAGACTCCTTGGCTGAAAGCACTTTAAGCAGTGTCTCTATAAGAAGCTTTCCATAATACTCATGTAATCTAGCTGTGTTGAGTTGAAATCTTCAAAGACATTCTGTTAAAGAGTCCACTGTTGGATTCTCTGAGAGTTAAAGTGCTTTCTCTGATCAGAGTCACTTATATCTATTGATTGCAGGGAAACCAGAATAAATCTAGTAAAGAATGTGTTTATATGTCTTGAAGAGGAATTGGAAATGTCAATGATTATGGCATCAGAGCTGAAAGGCCCAGCAGAAGGGAGCAGTGGCAGATGAAATCATTCTACAAGGGGGGCCATTAGCAACAACCTAGGAATCTGTCAATGTGCAGATATTTGCAAGACCCATTTTTGTGGCCTTCTTAAGGACCAAGGACTTCTTAAGGTGATCAACTACAAGCTTAACCAATTGGGTTGTACTATCCTTTACTACAGAGATGCCTGAGGCCAGGAAGAACACCAACAATCTCCAGGAAGATTGCATTGTTTAACATGATGATGTTGCTACTCGCAAATGACACTGGTACTTACCGTTCTGAATCTGTTGGCACCAAATGGCTACACAAAGCACAGGAAAAGGGAAAGTAAGTTGATCTGCCTTCCTACGTGAGGGAACCCAAAGGCCCTCTTGCAAGGATCTGAGCATGTGGGAAAACATGCCAGCTGAATTTTTCAAAGGCTTATACCATCAGGTGGTTGTTGTGACTCAGTCTCAAAGTCATGTCCTTGTCATCACACTTTGCATCCCTAGGGACTGCAGCATTATACGTTTCTCTTTCCTTCCCTATCTCCTGCAGTTTGTCCAAAATGTCAGTTTAGGCCTTTCCTAAAGCTACCATTTCCATTTTATCAGCAAAGTATTCTAGTTGGTCTGGGCATCTATACCACTTGACATTGCAGGAACTGTGTACAGAGAAATAGTACTGGATGTGGACTGGTTAGGGACTTGTAGTCTGGATAAAAATGAGAAACAAACAGAATGACTCTGCTGCCTTTCACTTTGCATGGATCCATCATATTCCTAATGCAATGCTATTTATCTTGTCCTGTTTAAGTCGTGGCACTACACATTGACACTGTCTTTAACAGTAGACATCTCAGTTTTCCTTACCATGAGAATATATTTTCTTTATATTTACAGCTTATAGCCTTGCAGAAGATATTAAGAAGAGGTTGCAAGTATACATAGAAAAACTGTACAAAAAAAGATCACCGTGACCTAGATAATCACGACGGTGTGATCACTCACCTAGAGACTGATGTCCTGCAATGTGAAATCAAATGGGCCTTAGGAAGCCACTGTAGGTACAAAGCTAGTGGACATGGTGGAATTCCAGTTGAGCTATTTCAAATCCTAAAAGACGATGCTGAGAAAGTGCTGTACTCAATATGAAAGCAAATTCGGAAAACTCAACAAGGGCCACAGGACTGGAAAAGGTCAGTTTTCATTCCAATTTCAAAGAAAGGCAATGCCAAACAATGCTCAAACTACCACACAATTGCAGTCATCTCACGTGCTAGTAGAGTAATGCTCAAAATTCTTCAAGTCAGACTTCAGCAATACATGAACTGTGAACTTCCAGATGTTCAGGCTGGTTTTAGAAAAGGCAGAGGAACCCGAAATAAAATTTCCAACATCCTCTGGATCATTGAATAAGCAAGAGAGTTTCAGAGAAACATCTACTTCTGTTGTATTCACTATGCCAAAGCCTTTGACTGTGCGGATCACAACGAACTGTGGAAAACCTTTCAAGAGATGGGAATACCAGACCACCTGACCTGCCTCTTGAAAAACCTGTATGCAGGTCAGGAGAAGAAACAGTTAGAACTGGACATGTAACAACAGACTGGTTCCAAATAGGGAAGGGAGTACATCAAGGCTGTATATTGTCACCATGATTATTTAACTTATATGCAGAATGCATCATGAAATACCCCAGGCTGGATGAAGAACAAGCTGGAATCAAATGGCTGAGAGAAATATCAATAACCTCAGAGATGAAGATGACACCACCCTTATGGCAGAAAGTGAAGAAGATCTAAAGAGCTTCTTGATGAAAATGATAGAGGAGAGTAGAAAGCTGGCTTAAAGCTCAACATTCAGAAAACTAAGACCATAGCATACAATTCCATATCTTAATGGCAAATAGATGTGGAAACAGTGGACACAGTAGCTGACTTTAGTTTTTGGTGGACTCCAAATTCACTGAAGATTGTGACTGCAGTAATGAAATTATTTATTCACTTATTTTTTCAACTTATTTATTTTAATTGGAGGCTAATTACTTTACAATATCATAGTGATTTTTTTTTTTTTTTTTTTTTTTTTTTTTTTTGCCACACATTGACATGAATCCACCATGGGTGTACATGTGTTCCCCATCCTGAAGCCCCCTCCCACCTCCCTCCCCAACCCATCCCTCCAGGTCATCCCAGTGCACCAGCCTGGAGCATACTGTCTCATGTGTCAAACTTGGACTGGTGATCTGTTCCGCATATGATAATATACATGTTTCAGTGCAATTCTCTTAAATCATCCCACCCTCTCCTTCTCCCACAGAGTTCAAAGGACTGTTCTATACATCTGTGTCTCTTTTGCTGTCTCACATATAGGGTCCACAGTACCATCTTTCTAAATTCCATATATATGCGCTACTATACTGTATTGGCAGAGAAGGCAATGGCACCCCACTCCAGTACACTTGCCTGGACAATCCCATGGAGGGAGAAGCCTGGTAGGTTGCAGTCCGTGAGGTCGCTAAGAGTCGGACACGACTGAGCAACTTCACTTTCATTTTCACTTTCATGCATTGGAGAAGCAAATGGCAACCCACTCCAGTGTTCTTGCCTGGAGAATCTCAGGGACGGGGGAGCCTGGTGGGCTGTCGTCTGTGGGGTCGCACAGAATTGGACACAACTGAAGTGACTTAGTAGCAGCAGCATACTGTATTTGTGTTTTTCTTTCTGACTTACTTCAGTCTATAAAATAGACTCCAATTTTATCTGCCTCATTAGACTGGATTCAAATGTATTATTTTTAATGGCTGAGTAATATCCCATTGTGTATATGTACCACTGCTGTCTTATCCATTCATCTGCTGATGGACATCCAGGTTTTTTCCATGTCCTGGACATTATTAGAAGTGTGAAGCCATGAAATTAAAAGACACGCTTTGGGAGGAAGGCTATGACCAACCTAGACAGCATATTACAAAGCAGAGATATTACTTTGCCAACAAAGTCTGTCTAGTCAACGCTATGGTTTTTCCAGTAGTCATGTATGGATGTGAGAGTTGCAGTATAAAGAAAGCTGAGTGCAGAAGAATTGATGCTTTTGAACTGTGGTGTTAGCAAAGATTCTTGATAGTCTCTTGGACTGCAACAAGATCCAAACACTCCATCAGTCCTGACTGTACATTGGAAGGACTAATGTTGAAGCTGAAATTTCATTACTTTGGGCACCTGATGCAAAGAACTGACTCTTTTAAATAGACCCTGATTGTATGACAAAACCCACTGAAATGTTGTGAAGTAATTAGCCTCCAACTAATAAAAATAAATAAATAAATAAAGTAAAATAAATAAATAAATAAATAAATTTTACTTTCTATGAATAGGAAAAAAAATAAAATAAAATAAATAGACCCTGATTCTGAGAACAATTTAAGGCAGGAGAAGAAGGGGATGAAAGAGGATGAAATGATTGGATGGCATCATCGAGTCAATGGACATGAATTGTAGTAACCTCCGGGAGTTGGTGAGAGCCAGGGAGTCCTGGTGCACTGAAGTCCATGGGATCACAAAAAGTTAGACATGACTGAGTGACTAAACTGAACTGAATAGAACTGATAGCCTTTCCTTAGGCAGTAGTGTTAGCATTGGGACCCAACCCACTCTCCTTAAATCTCCTTCACCTTGAAGTGTGGAGAGACATCACACACACACACACACACACACACACACACACACTAATAGGCCCTTCAGGCCTTTATAACTATCTGCCCAACCATCTTATTAGAAGATAATGGCTTTCAATCTGTTACTGTGTGGAACACATTGACTTGTTATTGCCCTAATGTCACCCATAGCAGTGACACCAGACCTCAAGCACCATGCTCACTTCCTGGTCATTATTACCCACATGGGCAGGCTAAGGACTTAGCCAATTTAACTTAAAGGATATTCTCCTGGGTTAACTTCAAGGGCAACCATGCAGTCTTATTGATTATCAATTGTTTTTGATCAGTCTTAGCCCATCCACAGAGTACTATTGCCTTGAATTCTGGGGCATTTACCTTGCCTCTACTCCTTGCCCTAAGATTTCACAGATATTTTCCCAGCCGGAGATGGTGGGCCAGCCCTTTTCATTTTTATTATGATTTCAGGACATTCCTTACTATCAAACATTCAGAACCACTTCAGAATCAAGCTTTCTTACTCTCAGGTCCTGAAGAGTACCACAGCACATCTATAAGCACGAACAAAGTTGACAGAAAAGAAAAAAATATGGCCATGGAGTCTGCATTTCCTGTGTCCTGATGTGGGGTATCTCAGGTTATGATGGTTCCCATTCTACTACTGAATTCAAAATAATAATAATAAAATAAAAGCAGGAATTAAAGTGAGGGGGAAAAGGAGCACGTTCCTTCAAAATGGTACTTATCTAGATCAGTCAGGAATTTCTAAAATGGGTACATTATGGGTGAGGTGACATGGCTGTTTTACCAAATTGTATAGTTGATTTCAGGATACCTTTGAACAGGAAGCCTTAATAAAATTCAGATTTTCTTGTACCTACAGCCATCTTGGGAATATAATTCAGCATATCTGTATAACTGGTTAAACATTTTGAAAAGCTAAAATTTCTGTGAATGAACCAATGTCTTTAAAATAAATAAATAAAGGAGATTTAAGAGAGCACACAGATTGCCATTCATCCATAACAAATAGATAAAAGACATTGTGTGACAAATACAATGGATGTTTTAAAGAAACAATGGAATAGGATAAATACATAAAAAATTAAGACACTAGAATGTCTTAATTCTTAAAATACACAGGTACATAGCAGGGGAAAACTAGATAGAGTTGATTGTTTATGGCTCTGTCCCACCTTTTTAAAAGTGTTTTTTCTTTTGGGGAAAATTTTTCAATGTGGTGCACTTATACACCAGTTTATGATGCACACTCACTATTATTTTTATTGCAGTTTTTTTTTCCATTAATTTTTATTACTTGGAGGCTAATTACTTTACAATATTGTAGTGGTTTTTGTCAAACATTGACATGAATCAGCCATGGATTTACATGTATTTCCCATACCGACCCCCCACACACACACACCTCCCTCTCCACCCGATTTCTCTGGGTCTTCCAGTGCACCAGGCCCAAGCACATGTCTCATGCATCCAACCTCGGCCAGTGATCTGTTTCACCCTAGATAATATACATGTTTTGATGCTGTTCTCTCGAAACAACACACCCTCGCCTTCTCCCACAGAGTCCCAAACTCTGTTCTGTACAGCTGTGTATCTTTTTTTCTGTTTTGCATATAGGGTTATTGGTACCATCTTTCTAAATTCCATATATATGCGTTAGTATAGGGTATTGGTCTTTATCTTTCTGGCTTACTTCACTCTGTATAATGGGCTCCAGTTTCATCCATCTCATTAGAACTGATTCGAATGAATTCTTTTTAATGGCTGAGTAAGATTCCATGATATATATGTACCACCACTTCCTTATCCATTCGTGTACTGATGGGCATCGTGGTTGCTTTTACAGTGCTCCTATGAACATTGGGGTGCACGTGTCTCTTTCAGATCTGGTCTCCTCAGTATGTATGCCCAGAAGTGGGATTGCTGGGTGATATGGCAGTTCTACTTCCAGTTTTTTAAGAAATCTCCACACTGTTCTTCATAGAGACTGAACTAGTTTGCATTCCCACCAACAGTCTAAGAGGGTTCCCTTTTCTCCACACCCTCTCTGGCGTTTATTGCTTGTGGACTTTGGAATAGCAGCCATCCTGACTGGCATGTAATAGTACCACATTGCAGTTTTGATTTGCATTTCTCTGATAATGAGTGATGTTGAGCATCTTTTCACGTGTTTGTTAGCCATCTGTATGTCTTCTTTGGAGAAATGTCTGTTTAGTTCTTTGGCCCATTTCTTGATTGGGTCATTTATTTTTCTGGAATTGAGGTGCAGATGTCGCTTGTATATTTTTCAGATTAATCCTTTGTCTGTTGCTTCGTTTGCTATTATTTTCTCCCAATCTGAGGGCTGTCTTTTCACCTTGCTTATACTTTCCTTTGTTGTGCAAAAGCTTCTAAGTTTCATTAGGTCCCATTTGTTTATTTTTGCTTTTATTTCCAATAATCATAAAGTTGGGTCAGAGAGGATCCTGCTGTGATTTATATTTGGGAGTGTTTTGCCTATGTTCTCTTCTAGGAGTTTTCTAGTTTCTGGTCTTACATTTAGATCTTTAATGCATTTGAGTTTGTTTCTGTATATGGTGTTAGAAAGTGTTCTAGTTTCATTCCTTAACAAGTGGTTGACCAGTTTTCCCAGCACCACTTGTTAAATAGGTTGTTTTTTTTCCCTTGTATATTCTTGCCTCCTTTGTCAAAGATAGCTGTCCATAGGTTCGTGGATTTATCTCTGGGCTATCTATTCTGTTCCATTGATCTATATTTCTGTATTTGTGCCAGTACCATACTGTTTTGATGACTGTGGCTTTGTAGGATAGTCTAAAGTCAGGCAGGTTGATTCCTCCAGTTCCATTCTTCTTTCTCAAGATTGCTCTGGCTATTCGAGGTTTTTTGTATTTCCATACAAATTGTGAAATTATTTGTTCTAGTTCTGTGAAAAATACCATTAGTAGCTTGATAGGGGGTGCATTGAATCTATTAATTGCTTTGGGTAATATAGCCATTTTGACAATATTGATTCTTCCAATCCATGAACACGGTATATTTCTCTGTCTGTTTGTGTCCTCTTTAATTTCTTTTTTTTTTTTTTTTATTCTTTTTTTTTATTATTATTTTTTTTCCAGTGGGTTTTGTCATACATTGATATGAATCAGCCATGGATTTACATGTATTCCCAATCCCGATCCCCCCTCCCACCTCCCTCTCCACCCGATTCCTCTGGGTCTTCCCAGTGCACCAGGCCCGAGCACTTGTCTCATGCATCCCACCTGGGCTGGTGATCTGTTTCACCATAGATAGTATACATGCTGTTCTTTTGAAATATCCCACCCTCACATTCTCCCACAGAGTTCAAAAGTCTGTTCTGTATTTCTGTGTCTCTTTTTCTGTTTTGCATACAGGGTTATCGTTATCACCTTTCTAAATTCCATATATATGTGTTAGTATGCTGTAATGTTCTTTATCTTTCTGGCTTACTTCACTCTGTATAATGGGCTCCAGTTTCATCCATCTCATTAGAACTGATTCAAATGAATTCTTTTTAATGGCTGAGTAATATTCCATGGTGTATATGTACCACAGCTTCCTTATCCATTCATCTGCTGATGGGCATCTAGGTTGCTTCCATGTCCTGGCTATTATAAACAGTGCTGCGATGAACATTGGGGTGCACGTGTCTCTTTCAGATCTGGTTTCCTCAGTGTGTATGCCCAGAAGTGGGATTGCTGGGTCATATGGCAGTTCTATTTCCAGTTTTTTAAGGAATCTCCACACTGTTTTCCATAGTGGCTGTACTAGTTTGCATTCCCACCAACAGTGTAAGAGGGTTCCCTTTTCTCCACACCCTCTCCAGCATTTATTGCTTGTAGACTTTTGGATAGCAGCCATCCTGACTGGCGTGTAATGGTACCTCATTGTGGTTTTGATTTGCATTTCTCTAATAATGAGTGATGTTGAGCATCTTTTCATGTGTTTGTTAGCCATCTGTATGTCTTCTTTGGAGAAATGTCTGTTTAGTTCTTTGGCCCATTTTTTGATTGGGTCATTTATTTTTCTGGAATTGAGCTGCAGGAGTTGCTTGTATATTTTTGAGATTAATCCTTTGTCTGTTTCTTCATTTGCTATTATTTTCTCCCAATCTGACGGCTGTCTTTTCACCTTACTTATAGTTTCCTTTGTAGTGCAAAAGCTTTTAAGTTTCATTAGGTCCCATTTGTTTAGTTTTGCTTTTATTTCCAATATTCTGGGAGGTGGGTCATAGAGGATCTTGCTGTGATTTATGTCAGAGAGTGTTTTGCCTATGTTCTCCTCTAGGAGTTTTATAGTTTCTGGTCTTACATTTAGATCTTTAATCCATTTTGAGTTTATTTTTGTGTATGGTGTTAGAAAGTGTTCTAGTTTCATTCTTTTACAAGTGGTTGACCAGTTTTCCCAGCACCACTTGTTAAAGAGGTTGTCTTTTTTCCATTGTATATCCTTGCCTCCTTTGTCAAAGATAAGGTGTCCATAGGTACGTGGATTTATCTCTGGGCTTTCTATTCTGTTCCATTGATCTATATTTCTGTCTTTGTGCCAGTACCATACTGTCTTGGTGACTGTGGCTTTGTAGTAGAGTCTGAAGTCAGGCAGGTTGATTCCTCCAGTTCCATTCTTCTTTCTCAAGATTACTTTGGCTATTCGAGGTTTTTTGTATTTCCATACAAATTGTGAAATTCTTTGGTCTAGTTCTGTGAAAAATACCGTTGGTAGCTTGATAGGGATTGCATTGAATCTATAGACTGCTTTGGGTAGAATAGCCATTTTGACAATATTGATTCTTCCAATCCATGAAAACGGTATGTTTCTCCATCTGTTTGTGTCCTCTTTGATTTCTTTCATCAGTGTTTTATGGTTTTCTATGTATAGGTCCTTTGTTTCTTTAGGTAGATATACTCCTAAGTATTTTATTCTTTTTGTTGCAATGGTGAATGGTACTGTTTCCTTAATTTCTCTTTCTGTTTTTTTCATTGTTAGTATATAGGAATGCAAGGGATTTCTGTGTGTTAATTTTATATCCTGCAACTTTACTATATTCGTTGATTGGCTCTAGTAATTTTCTGGTAGAGTCTTTAGTGTTTTCTATGTAGAGATCATGTCATCTGCAAATAGCTAGAGTTTCACTTCTTCTTTTCCTATCTGGATTACTTTTACTTCTTTTTCTGCTCTGATTGCTGTGACCAAAACTTCCAAAACTATGTTGAATAGTAGTGGTGAGAGTGGGCACCCTTGTCTTGTTCCCGATTTCCATGGAAATGCATTCAATTTTTCACCATTGAGGTTAACGCTTGCTGTGGGTTTGTCATATATAGCTTTTATTAGGTTGAGTTATGTTTCTTCTATTCCTGCTTTCTGAACAATTTTAATCATAAAAGGATGTTGAATTTTGCTAAAGGCTTTTTCTGCATCTATTGAGATAATCATATGATTTTTATCTTTCAATTTGTTAATGTGGTGTATTACATTGATTGATTTGCGGATATTAAAGAATCCTTGCATTCCTGGGATAAAGCCCTCTTGGTCATGATGAATGATTTTCTTAATATGTTGTTGGATTCTGTTTGCCAGAATTTTGTTAAGGATTTTTGCATCTATGTTCATCAGTGATATTGGCCTGTAGTTTTCTTATATTGTGGCATCTTTATCTGGTTTTGGAATTAGGGTGATGGTGGCCTCATAGAATGAGTTTGGAAGTTTACCTTCTTCTGCAATTTTCTGGAAGAGTTTGAGTAAGATAGGTGTTAGCTCGTCTCTAAATTTTTGAAATAATTCAGCTGTGAAGCCATCTAGTCCTGGGCTTTTGTTTCCTGGAAGATTTCTGATTACAGTTTCGATTACCTTGCTTGTGATGGATCTGTTAAGATCTTCTACTTCTTTCTGGTTCGGTTTCGGAAAGTTATACTTTTCTGAGAATGTGTCCATTTCTTCCAAGTTGTCCATTTTATTGGCATAGAGCTGCTGGTAGTAGTCTCTTGTGATCCTTTGTATTTCAGTGTTGTCTGTCATGATCTCTTCATTTTCTTTTCTAATTTTGTTAATTTGGTTCTTCTCCCTTTGTTTCTTAATGAGTCTTGCTAACGGTTTGTCAATTTTGTTTATATTTAAAAAAAAAAACAGCTTTTAGCTTTGTTGATTTTTGCTATGGTCTCTTTAGTTTCTTTTGCATTTATTTCTGCCCTAATTTTTAAGATTTCTTTCCTTTTAGTAAGCTTGGGTTTCTTTATTTCTTCCTTCTCTAGTTGCTTTAGGTGGAGAGTTCGGTTATTTATTTGACTTTTTCTTTTTTCTTCAGGTAAGCCTGTAATGCTATGAGCCTTCCCCTTAGCACTGCTTTTATAGTGTCCCATAGGTTTTGGGTTGTTCTGTTTTCATTTTCATTCATTTCTATGAATATTTTCATTTCTTTTTTGATTTCTTCTATAATGTGTTGGTCATTCAGAAGCATGTTATTTAGCCTCCATATACTTCAATTTTTAATAGTTTTTTGGTTTTTTTTTTTTTGTTTGTTTGTTTTCCTGTAATCGAGATCCAATCTTACTGCACTGTGGTCAGAAAAGATGACTGGAATGATTTCAATTATTTTGAATTTACCAAGACCAGATTTATGGCAATGAGAAGGTTCCGTGTGCACTTGAGAAAAAGGTGAAGTTGGTTGTTTTGGGGTGAACTGTCCTATAGATATCAATAGCTGGTCCATTGTGCCATTTAAAGTTTGTGTTTCCTTGTTGATTTTCTGTTTAGTTGATCTATCCATAGATGTGAGTGGGGTATTAAAGTCCCCCACTATTATTGTGTTACTTCTAATTTCCTCTTTCATACTCGTTAGCATTTGCCTTACGTATTGTGGTGCTCCTATGTTGGGTGCATATATATTTGTAACCGTTATATCTTCTTCTTGGATTGACCCTTTGATCATTATGTAGTGTCCTTCTTTGTCTCTTTTCACATCCTTTATTTGAAAGTCTATTTTATCTGATATGAGCATTGTGACTCCTGCTTTCTTTTGGTCTCCATTTGCATGAAATATTTTTTTTTTCCAGCCCTTCACTTTTAGTTTGTATGTGTCCCTTGTTTTGAGGTGGGTCTGTTGTAGACAGCATATATAGGGGTCTTGTTTTTGTATCCATCCAGCCAGTCTTTGTCTTTTGGTTGGGGCATTCAACCCATTTACATTTAAGGTAATTATTGATAGGTATGGTCCCATTGCCATTTACTTTTTTGTTTTGGGTTTCTGTTTATACAACCTTTTTGTGTTTCTGCCTAGAGAGGATCCTTTAGCATTTGTTGAAGTGCTGGTTTGGTGGTGCTGAATTCTCTCAGCTTTTGCTTGTCTGTAAAGCTTTTGAATTCTCCGGCATATCTGAATGAGACCCTTGCTGGGTACAGTAATCTAGGTTGTAGGTTATTCTCTTTCTTTACTTGAAGTGTGTCCTGCCATTCCCTTATGGTCTGAAGGATTTCTATTGATAGATCAGCTGTTATCCTTATGGGAATCCCTTTGTGTGTTATTTGTTGTTTCTCCCTTTGCTGCTTTTAATATTTGTTCTTTGCGTTTGATCTCTGTTAATTTGATTACTATGTGTCTTGGGGTGTTTCACCTTGGGTTTATCCTGTTTGGGACTCTCTGGGTTTATTGGACCTATGTAACTGTTTCCTTCCCCATTTTAGGGAAGTTTTCAGTTATTATCTCCTCCAGTATTTTCTCATGACCTTTCTTTTTGCCTTTTTCTGGGACTCCTATGATTCGAAAGTCAGGCGTTTCACATTGTCCCAGAGGTCCCTGAGGTTGTCCTCATTTCTGTTGATTCTTTTTTCTTTGTTCCTCTCTGCTTCATTTATTTCCACCATTTTATCTTCTACCTCATTTATCCTATCTGCTCTCTCTGTTATTCTACTGTTGTTTCCATTCTGAGTGTTTTTGATCTCATTTATTGCATTATTCATTTTTAGTTGACTCTTTTATTTCTTCTAGGTCCTTATTAAACATTTCTTGCATCTTCTCACTTTGTCTCCAGGCTATTTATCTGTAACTCCATTTTGTTTTCAAGATTTTGGATCATTTTATTATCATTATTCTAAATTATTTTTCAGGTAGATTCCCTATCTCCACCTCTTTTGTTTGACTTGGTGGGCATTTTTCATGTTCCTTTACCTGTTGGGTATTTCTCTGCCTTTTCATCTTGTTTAGATTGCTGTGTCTAGAGTGGGCTTTCTGTATTCTGGTGGTCTGTGGTTCCTTTTCGTTGTGGGGGTTTCACCCAGTGGGTGGGTTTGGACGATTGGCTTGTCAAGGTTTCCTGGTTAGGGAAGGTTGCGTCGGTGTTCTGGTGTGTGGAACTGGATTTCTTCTCTCTGGAGAGCAATGGAGTGTCCAGTAATGAGTTTTGAGATGGATCTCTGTGTTAGGTGTGACTTTGGGCAGCCTGTATGTTGATGCTCAGAGCTATGTTCCTTCGTTGCTGGAGAATTTGCGTAGTGTCTTGCTCTGGAACATACTGGCTCTTGGGTGGTGGTTGGTTTCAGTGTAGGTATGGAGGTTTTTGAATGGTGTCATTACTTAATGTTCTGTGTAGTCAGGAGTTTTCTGGTGTTCTCAGGTTTTGGGCTTAAGTCTCCTACCTCTGGATTTCAGTCTTATTCTTCCAGTAGTCTCAAGACTTCTCCAACTATGCAGTACTGGTAATAATACTTCTAGGTTAATGGTGAAGAGATTCTCCATTGTGAGGGACACCCAGAGAAGTTCACAGAGTTCCATGAAGAAGAGGAGAGGGAGGAGCGAGATAGAGATAAGCAGGAGGAGAAAAAGGGGGACTCATGAGGAGAGAGACAGATCTATGCACTTCTCTGTTCCCAAAGTGTTCTCCATAGCCCAGACACCCACAGAGATTCACAGAATTGGATTGGGATGAGAAAGGGAAGGAAGGAAATAGAGGTGTTCTGAGATAGAAAACAGAGAGTCAAAAGTGGGAGAGAGTAATCAACACACTCCTGAATAAAACTGTGTACTGAATATTCGATTCTTTTTTGTTTGTTGTTAATTTCTTTATTTTTTTCATTTATTTATTTTTATTAGTTGGAGGCTAATTATAATATTTTAGTGGTTTTTGTCATACATTGACATGAATCAGCCATGGATTTACATGTATTCCCCATCCCGACCCCCTCTCCCACCTTTCTCTCCACCCGATTCCTCTGGGTCTTCCCAATGCACCAGGCACTTGTCTCATGCATCCAGCCTGGGCTGGTAATCTGTTTCACCATAGGTAATATAAATGTTTCAATGCTGTTCTCTCGAAACATCCCACCCTCTCCTTCTCCCACAGAGTCCAAAATTATGTTCTGTACATCTGTATTTGATTCTTAAATGTCCAAAATTGATACCAAATACTGAAAAACAAAGATTAAAAATCTAGAGTAAATGTCAGACTCTTAAAAATACAATATTAAAAACCAAAACTCAAAATATTTTAGAAATATATATGAAGTTTGGTTTAAAAATAGGGCTTCTCTCTCTTTTTTTTTTTTTTTTGCAAGGTTATAGTGAATAAAATGAAAACTAAGGAGTAATAGAGGACTTTAAAAGAAAATAAAATAAGAACATAGAAAAATATTTTTTTTCCTAATTTAAAAAAGTAGTAAAAATATATGAAAGTTAAGGAGTAATTGGGGAGTGGTAGGGAATTTTAAAAGAAAATTAAATAGAAAAAATAATAAAAAGAAAAGGAAAGGGAAAAATTTAATTAAAATAAAAAGGTAAGACTATATCTAGGAATTTCTCTGGAGCTGTTGCAGTCAGTGTGAGTTTGGTTCAGTTTCAAATTGTTCCTCATTCCAGCTTATACTTCTCAATATCTATAGGCCCCTTCCAGTGTAGTCAGTGTTACCTACAGGGATTATAATCTGTTGCACTGGTCCCTTCTGAAACAGTTCCCTTTGTTTATTTAGCTTCTGTTTGCCAGTCTCTTCAGTGTCTAATTTCCGACCTGACACAGGCGGGTGGAGGTAGTCTCTTGTTTAGGTTCTCTTGTTGAGTAGCACTGCGGGGAGGGAGGAGCACTTCAGACAGATATCGCTGGCCTGTGTGGGTAGCACTCTACACTACTCAGGCTCCCATCTGCTCTATATGGAGTGGGCCCTGAATTGCGTGCAGTTCCAGTTTTTGTGCATTCCACAAAAGCGCGGACTCCGTTGGACCTGCGTTTTGTGCCTTCCACGGCCCAAGCAGCTCAGGCAACCAGGAGTTGACAGGCGCACTCTCCCCAGGTGCGGTGTGCCTTTTCCCCTCCGCGGTCCCAGCCTCAGTTTCCACGCGAGCCAGTCAGGTGCGTGTGCCTTGTGTGAATTCTCGGGAGCTGGCCTCTAGCCACGACCCTCCTGGCGGATGTCAACCATCCAGAATCTCAGGAAGTCTTTGCTTATAAACTGGAGTCCTGTTTGTAGTTTGGTAGGGGGTGCCCTCTCTGGGACGGAGTTTGCCCCTTTCCTGTGCCCCCTGCCTCCTGCCTCTGGCGGGGGATGGGCCAGTCTGCCATCAGCTAGCTCTTCTCTGGAATTGCACAGTACTCTTTGTTCTGTGAACGGCCGGCAGTGTGTTTGGGCCAGTTCATTTTCTCTCTCTTGCTATCTCATAGTTTAAGTTGCTGTCTCATGTTAGCTCCCTCTGACTGCCCTCAGGGCACTCAGGCCCAGTCCTTACCCTAAGCAATGCCACCTGCTCCTCTCTGTTCCACCCCTATTGCTGATGGTGGATGCCAGCCTCTGGGGTACATTTCTGCTGGGGGTTCTTTTAGGCATGTAGTCTGTGGGTTTTATTTATTTATTTATTTATTTTTCCTCCCAATTTTGGTTGCCCTCCAAAATTCGAAAACTTCCACCAGATCCTCCAGTGAGAGGGTTTTCTGGTGTTTGGAAACTTCCTCTATTATGACTCCCTTCCTGAGATGGATCTCTGTCCCTAGCTCTTTTGTTTCACATTTTATCTTTTATATTTTGTCCTACCTCCTTTCAAAGATGATGGGCTGCTTTCCTGGGCGCCTGATGTCGTCTGTTAGTGGAAAGAAGTTGTTTTGTGAATTTGGCTCAGCATTCAGATGTTCTTTCAATGAATTTGTAGGGGAGAAAGTGGTCTCCCCATCCTATTCCTCCGTTATCTTGGCTCCTCCATTCTTTTTTTTTAATAGTCCTTTCTGGTCGGAGATTTTCATATATAATATTTGTTATTTTCTTAACTTTATGTGAAAAATCTACTTACATCTCTTCATAAGTGAAACATAAAAACTCTGATATTTCATATGTGAAAATGGCTTCAGATTTCAAACATGAAATATGGAATTAAAAAAATAATTTGTGTATGAAAACCTGAACAATGTTATTACTATATGAAATACGTGGAAGACTCTGAATGCCAATTATTGAAATGGGCATGCAGATGTTCCCACTTGAAATTTGGAGTTTCCTATATTTAATATCCAAACAGAAGGTACTGATTTTTGAAATGAAACACAGAATCCTCTATAATTGCCATAAGTAAAAACTGGTGTCTATTTTATTATCTAAAATATGAAACAGTCTATATGGAACTTGAGCAGATTAGGGTGCTGATGAAACTAAATGAATTATGGAGTTCTCTCTAACATCTGAAAACCTAAACAATGTGTTCCTCAATGAAATGTGATATTTTCGATATTTCAATGCAAATTTGTGCACAGGAGGATTTTCTATATGAAATTCCGTATGATATTCTATATGAAATTCTCTACATTTCACATAAAGAAGTAGATACAGATTTCCCTTCATGAAATTCAGAATTTTCTGTATTTCACAAATAAAAATAATCTCAGATCCACTGAACAGAGTATGGACTAATTGATTTTGCTTATGAAATCTGGGCTCATATTTTCAAGTAGAAAATTCTACACTCAAAACTTGATATGTACAATATGGAGAAATCCATATATCAGCACCTACATGATTATGCAAAATATAGATAATCCCATTGTCCATGTAGGAAAATCATCAATTGAATTTCCAAATGTAAATTCCAGAGAACTCAAGATTCCATGTTAGAAATCTGCACATAGATTTTCATATGTGACACATAGAGATTCCATATTTTAATGTAGTAAACTTGGTGCAAATGTTAATACATATTTATTAGGACACCTATATTGTATGGAAGGCATCCAGAAAACTGATATTCACATAAAAAGTGGAGAATATTTTATATAGAAAACCTGCACACATAGTATTACATGAAATAAAGAGAATTCCAATATTCCAATTCCTATATTCATATAGGAAAAGCTGTGTTCATCTTTTCATATGAAAAGTAGGTGACATTTCCTGTTTCAGGCTTGATGATCAAAAATCAAATTTTACAGATGATTTTTCCTTTTTCTTACAGGAAAGTCAATGCACAGATTTTACTAAAAATTCATGAAAATTCCAATTGCTATGTAGAAATACATCCATCCAGATTTTAAAATATATGATAGAGGAAATTCTATATTTCACTTGAAAATTCGATGTTTCAAATCAGCATAAGACTCGCACAAAGGAAGTATAGGAAACTGTTTGTTTTCAGGTAGGAAAATAGAAGCACAGATCTTCACGTGTGCAAAAAAGTTTCAAGTTTCACGGAGAAATGTCCTGATCAGATTTCTATTTTACCTCAAACATAAAAAAATCCATATTTCTGTCTTTGTGCCAACACCATACGGTCTTGATGACTGTGGCTTTTTAGTATAGTCTGAAGTCAGGCAGGTTGATTCCTACAGCTCCATTCTTCTTTTGCAAGATTACTTGGGCTATTCAAGGTTTTTTGTATTTCCAGACAAAACTATAAAACTCCTAGAGGAGGACATAGGCAAAACACTGTCCGACATGAATCACAGCAGGATCTTCTATGACCCACTGCCCAGAATATTGGAAATAAAAGCAAAAATAAACAAATGGGACCTAATGAAACGTAAAAGCTTTTGCACAACAAAGGAAACTATAAGCAAGGTGAAAACACAGCTCTGAGATTGGGAGAAAATAATAGCAAATGGAGCAACAGACAAAGGATTAATCTCAAAAATATGGAAGCAACTCCTGCACCTCAATTCCAGAAAAATAAATGACACAATCAAAAAATGGGCCAAAGAACTAAAGAGACATTTCTCCAAAGAAGACATACAGATGACTAACAAACACATGAAAAGATGCTCAACATCACTCCTTATCAGAGAAATGCAAATCAAAACCACAATGAGGTACCATTACACGCCAGTCAGGATGGCTGCTATCCAAAAGTCTACAAGCAATAAATGCTGGAGAGGGTGTGGAGAAAAGAGAACCCTCTTACACTGTTGGTGGGAGTGCAAACTAGTTCAGCCGCTATGGAGAACAGTGTGGAGATTTCTTAAAAAACAAAAACAAAACAAACAAACAAAAAAAAAAACTGTAAATAGAAATGCCATATCACCCAGCCATCCCACTTCTGGGCATACACACCGAGGAAACAAGACCTGAAAGAGACACGTGCACCGCAATGTTCATCGCAGCACTGTTTATAATAGCCAGGACATGGAAGCAACCTAGATGCCCAACAGCAGACAAATGGATAAGGAAGCTGTGGTACATATACACCATGGAATATTACTCAGCCATTAAAAAGAATTCATTTGAACCAGTCCTAATGAGATGGATGAAATGGGCCCATTATACAGAATGAATTAAGCCAAAAATATAAAGACCAATACAGTATACTAACACATATATATGGAATTTAGAAAGATGGTAATGATAACCCTGTATGCAAAACAGAAAAAGAGACACATATGTACAGAATAGACTTTTGGACTCTTTTGGAGAAGGTGAGGGTGGGATGTTTTGAGAGAACAGCATCAAAACATGTATTTTATCTATGGTGAAACACATCACCAGCCCAGGTTGGATGCATGAGACAAGTGCTTGGAGCTGGTGCACTGTAAGACACAGAGGGATAGGGTGGAGAGAGAGGAGGGAGGGTGGATTGGATCGGGAATACATGTAAATCCATGGCTGATTCATGTCAATGTATGACAAAAACCACTACAATATTGTAAAGTAATTAGCCTCCAACTAATAAAAATAAATGGGAAAAAAAGAAGAAAAGAAAATATACTTGGGAAAAAAAATCCATATTTCTGTCAAAAATACCGTTGGTAGCTTGATAGGTATTGCATTGAATCTATAGATTGCTTTGGGTAGTATAGTCATTTTGACAATATTGATTCTCCCAATCCATGAACATGGTACATTTCTCTATCTGTTTGTGTCCTCTTTGGTTTCTTTCACCGGTGTTTTATAGTTTTCTATGTATAGGTCTTTCATTTCTTTAGGTAGATATACTCCTATGTATTTTATTCTTTTTGTTGCAATGGTGAATGGTATTGTTTCCTTAATTTCTCTTTCTGTTTTCTCATTGTTAGTGTATAGGAATGCAAGGGATTTGTGTTTGTTAATTTTATATCCTGCAAGTTTACTATATTTGTTGATTGGCTCTAATAATTTTCTGGTAGAGTCTTTAGGGTTTTCTATGTAAAGGATCATGTCATCTGCAAACAGTGAGATTTTCACTTCTTCTTTTCCTACCTGGATTCCAAAAACATAAAAGCAACACCTGCAGCTCAACTCCAGAAAAATAAATGGCCCAATCAAAACATGGGCCAAGGAACTAAAAGACATTTCTCCAAAGAAGACATACAGATGGCTAATAAACACATGTAAAGATGCTCAACATCACTCATTATCAGAGAAATGCAAATCAAAACCACAATGGGGTACCATTACACGCCAGTCAGGATGGCTGCTATCCAAAAGTCTACAAGCAATAAATGCTGGAGAGGGTGTGGAGAAAAGGGAACCCTCTTACACTGTTGGTGGGAATGCAAACTAGTACAGCCGCTATGGAAAACAGTGTGGAGATTGCTTAAAAAACTGGAAATGGAACTGCCATATGACCCAGAAATCCCACTTCTGGGCATACACACCGAGGAAACCAGATCTGAAAGAGACACGTGCACCCCAATGTTCATCCCAGCACTGTTTATAATAGCCAGGACATGGAAGCAACCTAGGTGCCCATCAGCAGATGAATGGATAAGGAAGCTGTGGTACATATACACCATGGAATATTACTCAGCAATTGAAAACAATTCATTTGAATCAGTTCTAATGAGATGGATGAAACTGGGGCCCATTATACAGAGTGAATTAAGCCAGAAATATAAAGACCAATATAGTATACTAACACATATATATGGAATTTAGAAAGATGGTAACGATAACCCTACATGCAAAACAGAAAAAGAGACACATATGTACAGAACAGACTGTTGGACTCTGTGGGTGAAAGTGAGGATGGGATGTTTCAAGAGAACAGCGCTGAAATATGCATATTATCAAGGGTGAAACAGATCACCAGCCCAGGTTGGATGCATGAGACAAGTGCTCTGGGCTGTTGCACTGGGAGACCCAGAGGGATCGGGTGGTGAGGGAGGTGAGAGGGGGGATCGGGATGGGGAATACATGTAAATCCATGGGTGATTCATGCCAACGTATGGCAAAAACCACTACAATATTGTAAGGTATTTAGCCTCCAGCTAATAAAATAAATGGGGAAAAATGCATATTTGATGGAAAAAATCAAGAATATTTTCATAAATGAAATATACAGATTTTATATTTTATGTAGAAAATTCTATATTTCATGTAAAATATCAGGACCTGATCTTCATATGGAAAACATATAAGATTCTTTATTTCCTGTGTGAAAAACTTCATCCTCTTTTTCATATGTGAAATACAGAGGTTTTATATTAATAGAGGAAAATATTCCCCCCAGATTTTCATATGTGTATTATACAAAATTCAGTTGTTCATGCAATCACTCCCTTGTTGCTGTTGTTGTTGTTTTTTGGTACCAGTGATTTCTTTCACTCCCTGGTTGATCAAGTCAGGGAGTGCCATATTTCACCTTTGCATGTTTTCCTGGAAGGTTACAAACTTGAGATTTTTCTTGTGTGTGGGACCGATCTGCAAAGAGGTATGAAGGTCTAGAAGTGCTTTCCATGGCAGCTGAGTGCTATGCACTTCGTGTTCTGTGTTCTTGCATCGCCTTGGACAGGTTCACAGTTTCCCTTCCAGGAACCACACACACATGGCACGGGGCCTTGGACTGAGCTGACTTGGAGCATCTCCTTCTCAGCCTGCACCTCTCAAGATCATTCCTTGTCATTCTCCTGCCCTCATCACAGGTCCAGCACTGCCTTGAGACCCAAAACCTCCAGAGCGAGGTGCCCCTGCTCTACCTAACTGGGTACTTTTCTCTTTGCCACTGTTTGCCTGTTCTCCCAAGGATTATCTCCCTGTAGAAGGAAAAGACCAAATAGACTGGAAATGTACTTTGATTTGTTCTGTTTAGTTCCTTCATCTTCATTCTAACCTATGTTCTTTTCTCTCTTGTAGATTTCTTAACACTGAGCTAGTGACCCACTTCGCTCTCTTAAGCCACCAACTTAGCTTTAAATTTGCAAAGCTGCCAGGGAAGTTGCAGAGGCGGGAACTCTTGGAATCCAGATCAGGATTCTCAAAACATACCTTGGTGGCATGTTGACTGTTTAAAACTAAGCTAGCCTGGCAAATGGTCAATGAGGGGAAATGATTAAAAAACTACAATATGACACTCCCCTCCACTCTCTTTGAAAGTGAACAATAAATTCATGTGATGTTACCCTCCGTATGACAGGAGGCTAGAAATAATCCTTGGCCCCAGAATTAGGGAGTTGAAGTGTAAGAAAGGAACATAAAATAACTGACTATTCTTTATTAACATACTTTTCCAAACAGATTTCTTTGTTGGACTGAACTTATAAATAAAGATTTGTCCAAAATCATATGCATTCAGCCTGCTTCAGTCACTTCAGGCATCCTATTTCTGTGTGACCTCTGTGTGCATGAACTAAATTAGTTTATTTTTCTTACTCTGTCTTGAGCTCACATAATTGTCAGGAGATCCAACAGGACCTCATAGAGGGTAAGGGAGAAACTTGTCCATTCTGCATCTAGATAGACAAGGTCTCACATATTCACAGGCTCAGAAAAGACCTTCTCAACGAAGGTCCTAAGTTTCTACCTCTGGCTAATCTATACTCTCCAAATGAACTGGATGGGAAAATTTGGGAAAATGAATGTGTATAGAGTGGTGTTGCTGTGTACCCATACCCCCATATTATCTGCAAAGACTAGGGCTGTTGTTTTAAATAAACAAACAAACAAAAAAAATGAACAAACAAACCTCACCTTTTACTGCTCTCCTCTACTCCTTGTCTCTCCACTCCAAAGATTAAAAGGAATATATTTTTGCCACCTATGTACTGAAACAGAGATGTCTCTGACTACATACAATGCTACAAAGAAAACAGTCTATACAAAAATTGTTTGGGCAAAGTAACCAAAATAATCCAGTAAAACCAGCAGTCACAAATGAATATGAGGGTAGAAGCTTCCTCTCCTTTACTGAATTCCAAAATTCAAAACCTCTAATTTTCAACAAAAATTAAAGTGCATGAAATGAAACAATTGTGAATTTGCCATTTGCAGGTTAGATAAGGAAATTAATAGAAGCTTTGCATGAGGAAATCAATTATATGAACTTTGCAGGCAAACGTTAAATCAAAGGTCATCCTTATGCTAACATGACAAAGGAAGTCTTAGATCAGCAACTATAAGAACCAGGACAACAAGGTGTGACCAAATACAAAGCTGTATATTTATATATACAATTAAATATATATATACAATATATACATTGTATATACAGTATATATATACAATATATACATTGTATATACAGTATATATATACAATATATACATTGTATATACAGTATATATATACAATATATATCATTTTATATACATACAATAATATATATTGTATACAATATACACAAACAATAAGTTTATGAACAATAAGTTTATGGGACTTCAAGAGATAGATAAATACCATATTTTGCCACATATAGACTCTAGAAAAACGATACTGAAGAATTTATTTTACAGGAAAAAATGGATAAACTGACATGAAGAATAGACTTATGGTTATGGGGAGAGGGGAGGAGAAGGAGAGGTGTATGGAAAGACTAACATGGAAACTTACATTACCATAGGTAAAATAGTCATTGGGAATTTTGTCTATGGATCAGGAAACTCAAACAGGGTATCTATACCAACCTGGGGAGGGGAGGTGGTTTGGTTCAGGAAGGAGAGGGGAGGGAGGTTCAAAAGGGAGGGGATATATGTATACCTATGTCTGATTCATGTTGTGATTTGACAGAAAACAACAAAATTTTGTAAAGCAATCATCCTTCAATAAAAAATTACTTAAATAAACTGCACCATGTGGACTGAATTCACAAAGAGACATTTCTAAGGAAGGTTTGAGCCCACAGAAGAATCAGAAAATGTAAAGTTTGGTTAGGTGAGTTCAGGTGGCTGTTTAGCCACCTTGATTAATAATGCCAAGGTCACAGATTCAATCATACAGCTTTGACTGGGATGCCTGATTTATTCCATCTACCAGGAAAGCGTGGTACAAAATCTCTCTACAGGAGAGCTGTCCTTTCTGCTTGTCCAGGATAAGTCATTTCCCTTCTCCTCTGCGGTCACCTCCCTTGCACAATATCAGTGTCCCCAGCCTGACATTCAACTTGGACAGGTAGCTAAGCGTGTCTTCATCTTGGTCACTTGGCTGACATCTGAGGGTGGTTCACAAACCTCTTTATGTCAAGGAGTCTCTAGATGCTAGAAGTGAAAGTGCTGGAAGAAGAAACCTAGCCTAAAGAGTAGCCCAGCAGTGTCTGAGTTCAATTTGCTACTAGTAACTAGTCACCTTCCTTCAACACAGACAGGTTGAAGGCCCAACAAGCCTTCCTTTTGTTCCTAACAGCAAGGCTGCAAACTCCATCTCAGCCTCCTAAAGCATAGCTAATTTATGGAGAACAAACACTCCTAGTGACAACTAGCATGGGCACTTACAAATCCCAGTTCAACCCCACGTTCATTCAATGTTTTGGAGAAGACCTGTGTAGCAGACAACCCTTTCCTTGAAGAGTCTCTGGTGGTAATGGCAGTTACGAGTTGTTCTGCTGCACCTAAATATCAAGTGTCAATTTGTGCGAATTAGAACAACAAGAATCACCCATAGTCTCAGAATGTGATTTGCAGGAGGTCTATGAGGTCACACACAGTCGGAGACGGCTGAAGTGACTTAGCAGCAACAGCAGCAGAGAATAGTCATAATCCAATAAACACATTTTCTACCCAAGCTGCCAGACCTGTACACTGCTTTCATAATAGCTCAGATAACGTGAATTCCACAAGCACCACCCAAGGGTTCCAACTTTTACCCAAAAGCTATGGATTGCCCAGATGACAGAGCTTCTTTGTCCAGATGGAGATTCAGCTTCTGAAAGATCTTGTTTCAGTTCACAGTAGGCCCTCTATCGGGTCCAAAGATTGTGGCTAAAAAGCCCCACGCCACTTGATTTGCTTTGGATGACACCTCAGATCCTCCACACCTTCTTCCCAGTACAAACACACAAAACAACACAGCAGAAATTTTGAGCTTGTTTATGTATCTTAAGTTCATTCCAGGTTTGTGGAACAACTATCCTGAGTTATCATTGGTCATTCTTTCCAATTTACAGTCCTGGAAAGGAGCACTGAAGAAATATATTGACCAGACTCCCTCTGTCTGTAGGTGCCTTTTGCCTCCTCTTCTGGTTGCTCCGAATCTCATGTCCTGCTGCCTTCATGTCAGCACCTATAATGGTGAAGAAACACACACACAGAGAGACATGGGCAACATAATCACGTGCATGGACATGCACACATGCAAGGCACAGGGGACACAACACAGACAGGGAACAGGTGTTTCAGTAGTTGAAAATGTCTGTGCCCAGCTATGTGGGTGATGGAATCATTAGGCACCACATCCTGCCCTTTTCGTAACCCTTTCCATTTCTTCCCCCAGCCCTTCAGTACTATCCTGAGTCAGCCTTAAGTCATTTCCAGCTTTGTCTGTTCAGTGGTGGTGAAAGGCCACGTGGTGAGTGTGGAAATTCAGAGAAGACCCCAACATTAGCACAAAAATTCAATGGTACACCTTAATACTAAAACCAGCAAAGATACCATTAAAAAAGTAAACTATAGGCCAATATCACTGACGAGCATAGATGCAAAAATTTTCAATAAAATTCTAGGAAAAAGAACTCAACAACATTGTAAAAATATACATCATGACCAATTGAGCTTTATCCCAGTACTGCAAGAATTCTTCAAAATTCACAAATTAATCGATGGGACACGCCACATTAACAAATTGAAATATAAACTCCCTATGATTTTCTCAATAGATGCAAAGGAAGCCTTTGACAAAATTCAACATCCATTTATGATAAAAACCACACAGAAAGCAGGCAAAGGAAGCACATACCTGAGCATAATAAAAGTCATATATGATAAACCTACAGCAAACATTATCCTTAATGGTGAAAAATTGAAAACATTTCCCAAAAAGTCAGGAACAAGACAAGGGTGTCAACTCTCACCACTACTCATCAACATAATTTTGGAAGTTTTAGCCATAGCAACCACAGTGGAAAAAAGGAATCCAGATTGGAAAGAAGAGGTAAAAGTCTCACTCTTTGCAGATGACATGATCCTCTACATAGAAAACCCGACAGACACCACCAGAAAATTACTAGACTTAATCAGTGAATATTGCAAAGTTGCAGGATAGGAAATTAACACACAAAAGTCCCTTGGATTCCTATATACCAGCAATGAGAAAACAGGAAGTGAAATTAAGGAAACAATTACATTCATCATTGCAACAAAAAAGAATAAAATACTTTGGAATATATCTACTGAAAGAAACAAAAGGCCTTTATATAGAAAACTATAAAACCCTGATAAACGAAATCAAAGATGACACAAATAGATGAAGAAATATACCGTGTTCCTGCATCAGAAGAATCTATAATGAAAATGGATATACTACACAAAGCAATCTATGGATTCAATGCAATCTGTATCAAGCTACCAACGGTATTTTTCAGAGAACTGGAACAAATAATTTCAAAATTTGTATGGTAATACAAAAAACCTCAAAGAGCCAAAGCAATCTTGAGAAAGAGACATCGAACTGCAGGTAGAAACCTGCCTGACTTCAGAGTATACTACAAAGCTACAGCCATCAAGAGAGTATGGTACTGAAACAAAGAAAGAAATATAAATCAATGGGACAAGATAGAAAGCCTGGAGATAAATCCACAGACATATGGACACCTTATCATGACAAAGGAGGCAAGAATATACAATGGTGAAGAGACAACCGCTTTAACAAACCTGGGAAACCTGGTCAACGATTGGATAAGATTGAAACTCGGACACTTTCTAAAACCATACACAAAAGTAAACTCAAAGTGGATTAAAGACCTAAATGTAAGACCAGAAACTACAAAATTCCTAGAGGAAAACACAGGCAAAACATTCTCTGACATAAATGACAGCAAGATCGTCTACGAGCCCCCCCACAGAGTAATTATAAACAAAAAATTTAAAAAAAAGCAAATATAAACAAATGGACCTAATTAAACTTAGAAGCTTTTCACAATGACAAAAACTATAAGAAACGTGCCAAGACATCCCTCAGAGTGGAAAACAATAATAGCAAATGAAGCAACTGACAAAGAATTAATGTCAAAAATATACAAGAAGCTCATGCAGCTAACTTCTAGAAAAAGAAATGATCCAATCAAAAATTGGGCCAAAGAACTAAACAGACATTTCTCCAAGTCAGTTCAGTTCCGTTCAGTCGCTCAGTTGTGTGTGACTCTTTGTGAACCCATGAATCACAGCACGCCAGGCCTCCCTGTCCATCACCACTCCGAGAATTTACTCAAACTCATGTCCATCGAGTCAGTGCTGCCATCCAGCCATCTCATCCTCTGTCGTCCCCTTCTCCTCTGCCCCCAGTCCCTCCCAGCATCAGAGTCTTTTCCAATGAGTTAACTCTTCATATGAGGTGGCCAAAGTATTGGAGTTCCAGCTTCATCATCAGTCCTTCCAATCTACACCCAGGACTGATCCCCTTTAGGATGGACTGGTAGGATCTCCTTGCAGTCCAAGGGACTCTCAAGAGTCTTCTCCAACACCACAGTTCAAAAGCATCAGTTTTTCGGGGCTCAGCTTTCTTCACAGTCCAACTCTCATATCCATATATGACCACTGGAAAAACCATAGCCTTGACTAGATGGACATTTGTTGGCAAAGTAATGTCTCTGATTTTTTTTTCCATTTATTTTTATTAGTTGGAGGTTAAATCCATGTCTCTGCTTTTAAATATGCTATATAGGTTGGTCATCACTTTCCCTCCAAGAAGTAAGCATCTTTTAATTTCATGGCTGCAATCACCATCTGCAGTGATTTTGGAGACCCCAAAAATAAAGTCAGCCACTGTTTCCCCATCTATTTGCCAGGACATGATGGGACCAGGTGCCATGATCTTAGTTTTCTGAATGTTGAACTTTAAGCCAACTTTTTCACTCTCTTGTTTCACTTTCATCAAGAGGCTTTTTAGTTCCTCTTCACTTTCTGCCAATAGGGTAGTGTCATCTGCGTATCTAAGGTTATTAATATTTCTCCTGGCAATGTTGATTCCAGTTTGTACTCCTTCCAGCCCAGCGTTTCTCATGATGTACTCTGCATACAAATTAAATAAGGAGGGTGACAATATACAGCCTTGACATACTCCTTTTCCTATTTGGAACCAGTCTATTATTCCACGCCCAGTTCTAAATGTTGCATCCTGACCTGCATATAGGTTTCTCAAGCAGCAGGTCAGATGGATTAGTATTCCTATCTCTTTCAGAATTTTCCACAGTTTATTGTGATACACACACTTGAAGGCTTTGGCATAGTCAATAAAGCAGAAATAGATGTTTTTCTGGAACTCTTTTTCAATGATCCATTGAATGTTGGCAATTAATCTCTGGTTCCTCTGCCTTTTCTAAAACCAGCTTGAACATCTGAAAGTTCATGGTTCATGTGTTGCTGAAGCCTGGCTTGGAGAATTTTGAGCATTACTTTACCAGCGTGTGAGATGATTGCAATTGTGTGA
This sequence comes from Cervus canadensis, assembly GCF_019320065.1. Taxonomy (NCBI): domain Eukaryota; kingdom Metazoa; phylum Chordata; class Mammalia; order Artiodactyla; family Cervidae; genus Cervus; species Cervus canadensis. The sequence continues at coordinate 4,244,187 of NC_057420.1, forward strand.
TAGTTTCAGCATTCTTTGGCATTGTCTTTCATTGGGATTGGAATGAAAACTGGCCTTTTCCAGTCCTGTGGCCAGTGTTGAGTTTTCCAAATTTGCTGGCATATTGAGCCAAAGAAGACATACAATAGCTAACAAACACACGAAAAGATGCTCAACATCACTTATTATCAGAGAAATGCAAATCAAAACCACAATGAGGTATCATCTCATACCATTCAGAATAGCTGCTCTCAAAAAGTCTACACACAGGAAACGTTGGAGTCAGTTCAGAGAAAAGGGAACCCTCTTACACTGTTGGTGGGAATGCAAACTAGCGCAGACACTAAGGAGGATGGTGTGGAGATTCCTTTAAAAACTGGAAATAGAACTGCCATATGACCCAGCAATCCCACTGTTGCACATACACACTGAGAAAACCAGAATTGAAAGAGACACTTGTACCCCAATGTTCATCGCTGCACTGTTTACAATAGCTAGGACATGGAAGCAACCTAGATGTCCATCAGCAGATGAATGCATAAGAAAGCTGTGGTACATATACACAATGGAATATTATTCAGCTATTAAAACAATGCATTTAAATCCGGCCTAATGAAGTGAATGAAACTGGAGCCTATTATACAGAGTGAAGTAAGTCAGAAAGAAAAACACCAATACAGTATAATAACACATATATATGGAATTGAGGAAGATGGTAACAATGACTGTATATGAGAGGCAGCAAAAGAGACACAGATTTAAAGAAGAGACTTTTGGACTCTGTGAGAGAAGCCGAGGGTGGCATGATTTGAGAGGATAGCATTGAAACGTGTACATTGAAACATGGAACAGATCACCAGTCCAGGTTTGATGTATGAGACAGGGCATTACTGGGAGAACACTGAGGGATGGGTTAGGGTGGGAGGTGGGAAGAGGGTGGGAGGTGGGAAGGGTTTGGGACAGGATTGGTGTTAGGATTGGGACACATATACACCCATGGCTGATTTATTTGAATGTTTGGCAAAACCACTACAATATTGTAAAGTAATTAGCCTCCAATTAAAGTAAATAAATTAATTTACAAAAAAAAAATTAAAGGGACACCAGTGATGAACCCCTTCTGACAGGTAGGCTTTCCCAGAAGGAGGGGCGAGAGAGAAGGGGCAAGGTAATCTCAAACACAATGAGTAGCAAGAGGCCAAAGGTTGACAGAACCCAGGGAATCCTGATTCTGCAAACGGCGCTTTATTCACTCTGCCTGCATCAGAATCACTGAGGACTCTTATGCTGTAACTATAGATGCCTTGAGTGAGATTTGGACACATGAATTCCCCAAGCTCCATAACTGTCACCATCTACCTTCATGATCTGAATCCAGGCCCTGCAGCTGTCCTACATGAGCCTAGCTTCCCCATTTGGGAAAGAAGAGTGTCCCAGACTCGCCACAGCTGTGACTTCAGGGCCCACCTCCTGTACCCCTCAAAAGCTGTCTTCCCGTAGTTTCCTCTCATGGCAGGACCTTCCTCCCAGGGGTAGTACTGCAGGGGATCGACCCACAGGTCTTTGGAGATGATCTGCTGGCAACATGAGCAAGGTCAGAACATGCCTGATGAGGCCCCAAAACTTCCCATGTGTAGCCAAGAACTCCAGCATCCATCCCCAGTTCTGGGGTAGGCCCAGAATGACACTACCTCTGCAATCCTGATTGATGCTGGGAAGTTGTGGGTTGACAACCAGTTGAGGAAGTTAAGGCTGCTGACGTGCAGGCTGAGGCTGGAAGCTCCCCATCCATAATCCCAGAACCAGTGGATTGGAGTGGAACAATATGCCCTATACCCTGGAGGAAGACATGGGGGATAGGGAAGGATAACATAGGAGGAGCATCCACTCCCTCCACCACCCACCCACAGTGACTGGGAGCCACATCACACCAGTTATGTCATGGTAGTACTCCTCCACGATGACTGTATTCCAGAAGTAGAGGTTGTCACAAAAGGAAAATACAGCTTGCAGTTGGACTGGGGATGGCCTAGTTCCTGCACCTGCCAGAACCAGGAGGAGGGAAAGGGTGCAAGCTTCTAGGGTCCTCAGCTTACATGCTAGGCAGGCATCAACATGTTTCTCTTCTCCAAACTTACACTGCACATGCATGTATAATATGATATATGCCCCCCCTCTGAAAAATTTCCTACCCATTTCCCTCATTCACTTGTCCTCAGTCTTCCTCACTCACCTCCAAATCAATCACGTACATAAGCAAGACTTTACCTTTATCACTGATCATGAAACACATTTGGCGGTGGTTCTTTATCTACTTTAGGTCAAGGACAAGAACAAGTACCCTGGAACAGGCATCTTCAAGGTACGTTGCATTCCTACTTGCTGGGCACTGCACTGACATCCCCAGCCCCTGCCATACAATCAGACATGCTCATGGCTCTTGGTCCCCCGTGGTCCTCTAGGTCCCCTCTCTGCATCCACCGAGGGAGTGTCAGTTTCTTACAGCTTCTGATATCTGCCTCATCTGTGTGTGCAGGGTAGTGGCATGTCACTGCTTAAAACGTCACGATCTGAAGTCCCTGTGGCATGTCTTGTCTGTAGGCAAATGTCTGCTGTGTGTTACTTTGTGTGTGTGTGCTTGTGTGTTTAGCAAATCTCTGGGACTCTGATCTGCTCCCTATCTTCACCAAAGGGTGAAGTCGTCCGGCCCTGACTATGGACAAAAGGAGCCACCCCTTCAAGCTCCACCTAGGTGAGAGGACAACGTCCTGCTTTTAAACTGCACTAGTGGGAACAACTGCTGGGACTCTGACTGGCTGGTATGGGTTCTGGGACTCCTAATGTCTCTGTTGCTTTCCCAGATAATCCACAATTACAATAATAAATCTTTGAGAATGCCATTCTGTCCTACTGTCTCTGGTCACATAGAATTCCAGCCCCAGGGTACGGCTTCTGTTCAGATGCAGGCCAAAAGGAGTCACGGAGAGTCATGGCTCAGACACACACAAACGGAGCCATGCCCAGGAGCTGCTGGCACTGTTCCTTTGGAGCTCGCCCCTCCTCCCAGCCCCCACTTCCCTCGGCCCCCTTGGCTTGCCTGTACCCTCACCCACATGCCTCCTATTCCTGCTCCTTCTCTCCTTCTAAACAACCGACCCCAGGAAGCGTTAGTAAGAATACGACTTTGTCCCAGAAGCCAGGAATGCCCTGGATCATTGAGCTTCACTGAGACAAGGGACACTTTCCCCTCTGATGGTTCTTCCACCTGAGCTGAAAGTAGGCCCCGTGGTATTTTTCATTGGCACAGGTCAGGTCTACCAGCAGGACAGCCAATGCCTCCAGCGCCCGAAGTGGGGACCATTCACTTGGGGCTCCAAGCCTTGGGTGTCCCTGGTCCTGTTCCTCTGAGTTCTCCTCCCACTCTTGCAGATACCTGTGCCTGCTGCTACTCCACCACCGTCACCACCTCCACCTCCTTCATGATGTCTTCCACCAGAGGCTGGAGGTCTTGCCAGAACCCCACCACCTCTCCTTCCTGCAGAGCCACGCCTTCCTCCACTGCCTCCATCCTGAAGAGGGTGCCCTCCTTGCCTGGTGCCCTCCTGCCCCCACCCCTGCCCCCGCCCCCCAACCTGCTGTCTGTAACGTCCCTGATGGTCCCATTTGGTGTAGTCAATAAAATAGAAATATATAGGAAAATCTGTTTCCACTGGTCTCTATGGCTATTCTTGCATATTACATATTTTCTTCAGAAAACCATCATACGGATTTTCTCGTATGAAATATCCAGAATTTCAAATCGCATGCAGAAAAAATATACCCTCATATTCTCAACTGTAAGATACACATCATTCCATATTTGTTAGGACAAACGGTTCTATGATTTCCAAATATGAAACACGGAGAATTCCATACTTCACATTGGAAAATGTCTGCCTAGAAACCCTTGCTAATGCTTTCATAGGGGACACATTGAGAATCTGAGCTTTCCCCATGACTTCATGGCAAATGGATGGGGAAGCAGTGGTAACAGTGGCAGACTATCCTTTGAGGGACTGCAAAATTCAGTGTAGTTGGTGGCTGCCTCCAGGATATTAAAAGACGCTGGTTCCTCAGCAGAGAAGTTATGAGCAACCTAGACAGAGGGTGAAAGAGCAGGGGCAATACATTTCCACGAAATGTCCATCTCGCCAAAGCTATTGTGTCCCCGGGAGTCATGTGCAGATGTGAGAGTTGACTTGAAAGGAAGGTGAGCATGGAAGAAAGTTGATGTTTTTGAACTGTTCTGTTGGAGAAGACTGTTGAGAGTCCCTGGGACAGTGAGGAGATCCAAGTGGTCCATACTAAAGGAAATCAGTCCTAATGATCGTTTGGAAGGACTCAGGCTGAAGCTGAAAGTCCACTAATTTGGCCACTTGCAGTGAAAAACTGACTCATGGGAAAAGTCCCTGATGCTGGGAAACATGGAAGGCAGGAGGAAAAGGGGGTGACAGAGGGTGAGATGGTTGGACAGAATCTCTGACTCAGTGGACATGAGTGAACTCTGGAAGTTGATGAAGGACAGGAAGGCCTGGCATGTGGCAGTTCATGGGTTCTCAAAGAATTGGACAGGACTGAGTGATGGAACTGCACTGCACTGATAGAGAACCTCATATTGAATGGAGGACAAACAAATGCCCATATTTTCAAAGCTGACATACAGGGGTTCCATATATCGTGAGAGAGAGTGTGTACACAGAAATTCATAAAGGTAACAGAAAGAATTCACGATTTGTTTCCCGTGTATGTTGAATACAATATTGCATGCAGGAAAAGCTATGCCTAGGTTTTCCAATGACATTTTTAGGGTATTCCGTCTCATTATGCATTTAATGTAGAAATGACAGAATCCATATTTTCAAGTGTAGACTATAAAACATTGCATATCTCAGAAATTAAACCCCGACTCACATTTTCGTAAGTGGAATACAGCGAATTCCACATTTCATGTAGGAAGATCTACCCCCAGCTATTCATATGGGACACGTAGCACCTGGCTTGTCATATGGAGAAAACCCAGTGTCTAGATGGCCTATACGTAATGTAAGGATTCTGTATTTCATAGAAAACTATCTGTGGTTAGATGTCCCCATTTGAAATATAGACAATTGCATATTTCATGCATCTGGGTTGCACTCAAACGTTTATATCTGAAATATGTATATGCCATATGTCCTCTTACATATTCTGTCGCCTGGTTTCCATGTGAGAAATGAACAAAAGTACCCTTTTCCCTGATCACAAATTCCTTATCAGGTGAATGAAAGAGAATATGTGCAATACCGAGAATTCCACATTGCATGTAGGAAAGTCAATTGCAGATATAAGCATGTGAGATACAGAGGAGTCCATATCTCCGCTGGAAGCATGCACATCTAGATGAGAAATATGGCACACCAAACATACCGTATTTCATGCAAGAGAAATGTGTGCCTTGACATTTCATGTGAAATGATGACGTTGGCCAAATTGAGGGAAGATGATCTGCACCATTTCCTGAATGAATTACAGAGATTCCATATTTCATGTGGGAAGAATCTGTGCAGGGACTGTGAAAAGGGAAATTAAAATAATGGCATCTCATATGTGAAAGTGTCTGGGCACAGTGCTAGATCTCAAAAGGAATGAGAATTTCCAATTTAATGAAGGAAAACGGGTGCCACGAGTTTCCATGGGATTCCACATCTTCACATAATATTACCTGCACAGAGATGCAGATAAATGGAAATGGAATCTGTGGTGTCTATACACAAGCTAGATGTATCACTGAGCTCCAAAAGAGTATGCATGTGACTCAACTCTCAGGATGTGAATGACCATGGAGCCTCTTCTACCATGTTAACTCATAAAGAGAAAGACAAATTTTAAGACTAACTCATGTATATGGCTTTTAAAAAGACAGTACTGAAAATCCTACATGCAAGGTATCAAAAAAGACACAGAGGTAAAAAACAGACATCTGGACTGAGCGGGATAAGGCAAGAATAGGATGATTTGAGAGAAGAACACTGAAATGTATCCATTATCATACATATATAGACTAAATGACCAGTGCGATTTTGGTCCAGGCCTCAGGACACCCTAGGTGGTACTCTGAGACAGCCCAGAGGGAGCGAATGGGTAGGAAGCTATTATATTTTCCTACATGAATCCCTTGGTTTGCCTCTCCTACTCTTCTTTTCCCCTTGCAGCTTATCTTTGATGTATATAAATCTTCTTCATCGACCTCTGTCTATTCTTTCTTTTCTTTTCTTTCCTTGGGTTCCTCTCCATATATTTTTCATTTTGTTTTCATTGTTTTATTTCCTAATTAGTACATTACTTTACTTGGGTTTCCATTTTGTGCTATAGTTAATTTTGCATTTTACTGGCAAATGCAATATTTAATTTACATTCTTCACTGGCTCAATCAACATTATTTGCTTTCGTTGGACTGTTTTCATTTTGGTATAGGTGTCTGTGTATATATATATGGGTATATTCCATTATTTTCATTATTATTAGCCTGATTTTACCTGCTATTTGTCTGGAATTTATCTTTGGTTTCTGATGCTTGCATATTTCCTATCATCTCAATTGACACCATAACAAACCAGTTGTGAAATCTTCATTCCTCAGCAGAGGTTCAGCCCTGAGCCTTTGGAATGAGGCCACTGACTCCAAGATCCTAGACTACCAGAGAACTAAGCCAAGGGAGTATCAAATACTGATAATTTACACAAAGGAAATCTTTGAATATACCTAGCATCACCCAGCCCTCAGAAACGTCCTGTGTTGGACATCTCATTGACAAAACAAAAGAAAAACAGAAATCCAGTCATCAGCCTATAGGATTACCACCTCACTCAGCCATGGCCTAATCTCACCCTATACGAACCATACAACAACGACTGGACCAAACTTAGGAGGGTAGAAACCAAAAGGAAAAAAAAAAAAAAAATCAAACTTTAAGTTTGAAAAAAGTAGATCTCAAACACAGTATGTAAATGATAATAAAAATAATGAAAATGCAGAGAGATACATTGAGTAAGAAACTAGAAACACAGAAGTTCACAGAAATGAAGAGGAAATAGGAAAATCACCTGCAGAAGAATTCATAATAGCAATAGTAAGCATGACCAAAAACATTGAAAAGAAAATTGAGAAAATGCAAGAATCAATGAACAATACTAGACACATGAAAAAATAAAAATAAGGGACAAACAACACAATTACTGAAATTAAAAATACTCTAAAAGGGATCCATAACAGAATAGTGGAAGCAGAAGAACAAATTGTTGAGCTGGAAGAAAAATTGTTGGATATAATTGCTCAAGAGGAATATAACATAAAAGGTAGGAAAAGATTGGAGGATAATCTCAGAGATTTCAGGAACAAAATCAAATGCACTAAGAATGAAAGTATAGGGGTCCCAGAAGAAGAAGAGAAGAAAATACGATATGAGAAATTTTTGAAGAGATTATAGTTCAACATCTCACTTAAAAGGAAAAGGAAATAATCAATTACGTCCAAAAGGCACAAAGAGCACCTTACAGAATAACTTCAGGAGAGATATGGCAAGTCACATACTGACCAAGTTAACAAAGACTAAACACCTTTAGAAACTTGTATGCAGGTGAGGAAGCAAAAGTTAGAAGTGGACATGGAACAACAGACTGGTTCCAAATAAGAAAAACAGTACGTCAAGGCTGTGTATTGTCACCCTGTTTATTTGACATATATGCAGAGTGCATTATGAGAAATGCTGGGCTGGAAGATGCACAAGCTGGAATCAAGATTGCTGGGAGAAATAACAATAACCTCAGATATGCAGATGACACCACCCTTGTGGCAGAAAGTGAAGAGGAACTAACAGTCCTCATGATGAAATTGTAAGAGGGGAGTGAAAAAGTTGGCTTAAAGCTCAATATTCAGAACACTAAGATCATGGCATCTGGTCCCATCACTCCATGGGAAACAGATGGGGAAACAGTGGCTGACTTTATTTTTGGAATCTCCGAAATCTCTGCAGATGTTGATTGCAGCCCTGAAATCAAAGACAATTAATCCTTGGAAGGAACGTTATGATCAACCAAGAGAACATATTAAAAAGCAGAGACATTACATTGCCAACAAAGGTCAATATGGTCAAGACTATGGTTTTTTTTCCCAGTAGTCATGTATGGATGTGAGAGTTGAACTGTAAAGAAAGCTGAGCACCAAAGAATTGAGCCTTTTGGACTGCAGTGTTGGAGAAGACTTTTGAGAGTCTCTTGGACTGCAAGGAGAGCCAAGCAGTCCATCCTAAAGGAGATCAGTCCTGGGCTTTCATTGAAGGACTGATGCTGAAGCTGAAACTCCAGTACTTTGGCCACCTCATGTGAAGTGTCGACTCATTGGAAAAGACCCTGATGCTGGGAGGGACCAGGGGCAGGAGGAGAAGGGGATGACAGAAGATGACATGACTGGATGGCATCACCGACTCGATGGACATGAGTTTGAGTAAACTCCGGGAGGTGGTGATGGATAGGGAGCCCTGAGGTGCTATGATTCATGGGGTCACAAAGAGTTGAACACGACTGAGTGACTGAATTGAACTGAACTGAAACACCAAGAAAGAATATTTCAAAAACAGCCAGGGAGAAGCAACAAGTAACTTACAAGGGAAACCCCATATGCTTAACAGCTATTCTTTCAGCAGAAACTCTGCAGGCCTGAGGGGATTGGCAGAATATATTTAAAGTACCAAAAGGGGAAAAAAATCTACCACCAAGATTACTGTACACAGCAAGCATCTCATTCATAATTGATGGAGAAATCGAAAGCTGTTCAGACAAGCAAGAGTTAAGAAAAGTCAGTGCCACTAAAGCAGCTTTACAACAAATGTTAAAGGGACTGATATAGTCAAGACGTACAAAAGAAGGAAAATCAACTCCAAACAGTTAAGAAAATGACAGTTAGAATACATATATATTCATATTATTGATTATATATCAATTATTGATATATATATATATATCAATAATTACCTTAAACATAAAGTGATTAAATGTTCTAACCAAAAGACACAGACTGACTGAATGGATACAAAACAAGACCCATATAAGTACTGTCTACAAGAAACACACTTCAGACATAAAGAGCATTCAGTCTAAAAGTGAGAGGATGGAGAAAGATATTCCATTCAAATGGGAAGTCAAAGAAAGCTGGAGTAGTAATCCTTGCATCAGGCAAAATAGACCTGAAACTAAAGAAGATTGCAAGAGATAAAGGAGGACACTACATCATGATCAAGGGATCAATCATAGACGAAGACATAACAATTGTAAATAATTATGCACCCAACATAGTAGCACCTCAATACATGAGACAAACACTAACAGACATAAAAAGAGGAAGTGGTACTAACACAATCATAGTAGCAGACTATAAAACCCCACTCAGATGAATGGGCAGATCATCTTAAGTGTGTGTCTTAAATGATACATTAGATGAGATGTATCTCATTGATACCTTCAGGACGTTTCTTCCAAATGCAGAAGAATGCACCCTCTTCTCAAGTGCACATGGAGCATTCTCCAGGATAGACCACACCTTGGCCATAAGTCAAACCTCGGTAAATTTCAGAAAACTGAAATCCTATCAAGCATCTTCTCTGACCACATTACTATGAAACTGGATATCAATTACAAGAAAAACATTATAAGGAACACAAATGTATGGAGATTAAAAAACACATGTCTAAATAAGCAACAGGTTACTGAAGACATCAAAAGGGAAGTGAAAATGTCCTTGAAACAAATGACAATGTAATAAAACATCTCATAATATATGGTATCCATCAAAAGCGTCTTTAAGAGGGACATTTATAGCAACCCAAGCCTCCCTCAAGAAACAAACAAAAAGGTATTGAATAGACAATCTAACTTGACACCTAAAACTACAGGAGAAAGCACAAGAACAACAACAAAGAGAAAATAATAATAATAAAAACTAGCTTAGAAAAAGGAAATAAATCATAAAGATGTGGGCAGAATAAAAGTAAAAGATATAAAAGAAACAATTGTAAAGATTAATAAAATTTGGTGTTTTGAGAAGATAAGCACACTTCACAAACCTTTAGCTAGAGTCACCAAGATGAAAACAGAGAAGAATAAAACCAGCAAATTAGAAATGAAAAAGGAGAGGTTACAACAGACAGCACAGAAATACAAAGAATTACAAGAGACAGATATGAACAACTCCACAGCAATAAAGAGGATACCCTGGAGGGAATGGAGAGATGCTCAGCTAAGTTCAATTCAGTCGCTCAGTCGTGTCCGACTCTTTGCGATCCCATGAATCGCAGTATGCCAGGCCTCCCCGTCCATCACCAACTCCTGGAATTTACTCAGACTCATGCCCATCGAGTCAGCGATGTCACCCAGCCATCTCATCTTCTGTCATCCTCTTCTCCTCCTGTCCCCAATCACTCCCCGTATCAGGGTCTTTTCCAATGAGTCAACTCTTCTCATGAGGGGGCCAAAGTATTGGAGTTTCCGCCTCAGCATCAGTCCTTCCAATGAAAACTGATCTCCTTTAGGATAGACTGGTTGGATCCCTCTGCAGTCAAGGTTCTCTCCAGAGTCTTCTCAAAACACCATAGTTCAAAAGCATCCATTTTGTCGTGCTCACCTTTCTTCACAGTCCAAAGCTCACATCCATACATGGCCACTGGGGAAAGCCATAGCCTTGACCAGACGGACATGTCTCTGCTTTTTAATATGCTATCTGGGTTGGTCATAACTTTCCTTCCAAGGAGCAAGCGTCTTGATTTCGTGGCTGCAATTACTATCGGCAGTGATTTTGGAGCCCCCCATAACAAGAGATGTTAGAAAAGCTCAATCTTCTGACTGAAACAGGAAGAAACAGAAATTACAAAGAAGCCAATTAGACACTCTAAATCATAGCTGTGATGAAAAATTTCCCAAAAGTCAAAAGCCTAGCGGCAGATAACTTCACAGGGGAGTTCTATCAATCATTTAGAGATGAAATAATGCTAATCCGTTGGAAATTCTTTCAAGACATTGCAGAGGAAAGAACAATTCCAAACTAATTCTCCAAGGCCAACCTTACCCTGATGCCAAAATCAGACAAAGACAATAGCAACCAATATCTCTGATGAACATAGAGGACAAAACCCTCAACAAAATTTTAGCAGACAGAACTCAACAACACATCAAAAACACATACACAATGATCATGTTGGGTTTATTCCAGGGACGCTAGCATTCTTCAATATATGCAGATCAATCAGTATGATAGTCCATATTTACCAAATGAAAGGTAAAAAGCGTATGATAACTGAAATAGAGGCAGAAAAATAACATTAGATTTAAATATGTAAAATATTATATTAAAATGAAAGCTTAAAAGAACTAAACAAAAAACAGGGGGAAAAAAAAGCTGAAATGACTGAATTGTCCATCAACAGGTGATGCAATAAATAAAGCATGCAATGAAATATTATTTGGCCATCAAATGTACATTGTTCTCATACATGCTATAACATGCTATAGTTCTGAAATGATTATGATAATTAAAAGAAGCCAGGAACAAAATCCTGCACACTGCATTAATCAGTACATGTGAATGAATATGTCCCAGACTAGGTAGTTCTCTAAAGACAGACAAGAGAGGAGCAGAGGCCAAGGTACAGATGAAGTGGTAAATGTCTGCCAACTGGGCAGTGTTTTTCACTGGAGTGATGAAAATATTCCAGAATGCAGCAGTGGTTATGGTTATGCAAACTATGAAGAAATTACAAATCAATTCATTATACAGTTTAACTTGAAAAATGCATGGTACAGGAACGACATCTCTCTCTCTCTAATTTACTGATCTGACCTCTATGTCCATGAATATTATCCTTCAAAAATAGAGATATAAGTATTCTCATAAGAACACAAAATTCGGGAATTTATTTTGAGCAGATATCTGGTTTGTTAGAAAGGTTGAAAGGAATTGTATACATAGGGTAAGATGATAATGCAGAGAAACTGTGAGTTATGAAAGATTGACATATTGAAGTTTGCCACAAAATAAGAAAATTCCAGACAGCAATTATCCTTCAATGAAAAAAATAAATTACAAAATAAACAAAGGCAAATTGAAGGATTTTTCATATTATTAGCTGGTAAATATAAATGTTTGCTCTTCTCAATCTTTCCTTTTCACAGATTAAGAATCTTCAAATTTATAGTTTGTGTCATGTATCCAAGATAACTTTTGGCTCTGCGGTAAAGAATCTGCCTGCAATACAGGAGACATAGCAGACCAGACACGAATTCCATCTTTGGGTCAGAAAGATCCCTCCTAGGAGAACATAGCAACCTACTTCAGTATTCTTGCCTGGGGAATCCCCAAGGCCAGAGGAGACTGGTGGGCTTACAGTTCATCGGGTGGCAACAAGTTGGAGACAACTGAGCAACTAATCAGCAACAGAGACACATTCCTCACAGAAATTCTGAAGATACCAGAAATACATGAGAAAATTCTCAGCCTAGACAAAGTGAAAGAAAATGCCTAGACAGTGGAGCTGAATTATTTTAAAAAGTAGAAACTAGAGCTGAATTATAAAATATTTTAGGCAATAAAATGTCTCCCAACACTGTTGCAAACAGTGTGTACCACACAAGGGAGAGGAATAAGTTTTAATACTCACTCAGTAGAAAATCGTTCTAGTCACAGAAATAAACTACTGAAACAAAATGTCCAGAAAACAAACCGTATAAAGCCTATATATCATTCCATATCTAATTAAGACTGTACAATTAAAAGGGAATTTTAAAAAATCTGCAAAACTACAATTTAAGCCCCAAAGAACATAAGTTTATTTTGCTTTTTGTTTTGTTTTACTTTTTCCATAGTTTGAAAGTAACTGACAATTAAGCATGAATTTCACTTTAAAATATATGTTTCAAATTCAACAGAAAATGTTCCAATATAAGATTTTGTACTTTTCAAGCTTAAAATATTTGTACCCATCAGTTAATACTTTGTTTCACTGATTAAGCGGTAAATAAAATCACACTGTGTGTGTTTACCTTGATAATTGTGGTATCACTGTGTATTTTGAATAAATGCCGTGAACAAGGGGTGTGTAATAGTACATTCCCTCAGGGACTGCAGGTTATGCAGGAAGTGGTCTCAAGGGCTTCCAACCCATTAATGATGCCCTGTAGAATGGAGTAGTGGTATCCATGGCAGCTTGTGATAGCAACTGTTTAACAGGGTCTTCTCTAAATTAACTCCCTCATAGAAGACAAAGAAGTTTTAAAGATAAGTACTAAACTGTTGTCACACATATGTGTGTATGTGTATTTATATGCATATATATACTAAATTTTTTTCCTTGTGAATAATAAATAAAATATTAAAATCTGACATAAATGACAACACACTTTTAAAACTTAAACCAACGGTATTTGAATTTGCAGAGGAAACATAATTACTGATATTTTAGAATATTCGATTGCTGTGGCCAAAACTTCCAAGTATGGAGCTGTTAATAAAAACAGAACCAGGTTTTACTTGGTTTTATCCTTGTAAGATAACTCCTTGTGGAAAATGCCCCCACCCCCCGCCCCAGCATTGCCTGCACTGATTGTGGGCCACTCCCCCTGACCCATCTGTGGACGGCCACTGCTCCATTCTAAAGTCCTTAGCTTAAAAGGGCCTAAGCAATAATGCCTTTGTGACTTCCAAAAACCGCCATTATTTTCCTTCCTTTCTTCCCTGCTACCTCCCCTTTTCTTTCCTATTCTTTCTTACTATACAACTGGAAAATTTGCTTTCCGATTAGATGTATTACAAAATACTGGCAACATTCCCCATGTTGTAAAATACATCCTTGAACTCAGCTTACACTTAAGTTTGTGCCTTACACTCCACCACCTCTGTATTTCCCCTTCCCCTCCCCCCATTAGCTGGTAAATAGTCCATGTTCTATATATCTGTGAGCCTCTATTTTCATTATATTCTCCACTTTGTGGGGTTTTAAGATTCTGCAAGTGATACCGTACAGTATTTGTCTTTCTTATTGTACTTAGTATATACCATCCATGTTGCTGCAAATGGTATTAATTTCAGTCTTTGTATGGCTGAGTAACAGTCCATAGGTCTTCCTTGGTGGCTCAGTGGGAAAGAATCTGCCTCTCAAGGAGGATATGAGAGCTCAAAACCTAGGTAATGAAGATCCCTTGGAAAAGTAAATGGCAACTGACTGGGCTATTCTTGCCGGGAAAATTCCATGGACAGAGGAGGCTGAAGAAGGTAGAATCCATAGGGTCCCCAAGAGTGGGAAATGACTTAGTGACTGAACAAAAACCAGTGCTCCTTTGAACGCATACACCACATCTTTACCCAATTATGTGTCTCTCATCTAAAGGATATTTAGTTTGATTCCACACTGGTGAATGGTGTGCTTCAGGGAACTTTGGAACACATGTGCCTTTTTGATTGAATTTATATCCAATAATGAAAGTGTTAGATCATGTGTTGTTCCTTCTTAGCTTTTGAGAAATCGCTATACTAAAAATCACCATTGTTTCATTACTATGGACAATCTTTCAGTAAGCAAGTTTGAGTTTTTAATTCTGTCAGTTGCTGACATCATATCTTGAGGTGTAATAAACTCTACTATGAGGTAGATGCCCTACGGGCAACTAATTTGATGCTTTTTATCAAACGGCATTGCTGCCCTCACCCCATGACACAGCTCCCCAGCTAACTTCCCAGCACTGCACTAACATACAGAAAAACAACATCCTCTTCCTCTTCTCCCATGGGAAGTGCATCTTAGGGGCTCAGTCTGGACACAGTTCTGCCCCATACTTTCTAGCTCACTGGACCTACTAGTCCCCTCTCCAACTGCACGGGCACCATCTCCCTCTCTCTTCACAAACTTATCCTTTCTCTGTCCTTTCCGCCTGAAGCAGAAAGCAGACACAGATAATTTCACATCAGGCTGATTTTATTGAAATGTCATTATTAATGTATGCTGTTGGTAGAAGATTCAATGTCTTTCCTGTTGGTCACTTTTCAGCAGTGAGACCCCGAAGAATTCTGAGGTCTCTAACCATGTTCTGAAGTCACTGGCTATGCATTTTTCCAGCAGGAATGGCAGAGGTCTCCAGGATCTCTGGGGCCTCTTCCAGTTTGTTCTGATTCAGCTCTTCATTCACCATGGAATGCTGGCTACAGAGTTTTGAGCCTCTGATTTTCTTAAGATTCTCTGAGGTGGGAGGTTTTTGAGAAGCTTTCTTGGTCAGCTTTGATCGAATGTGCTTATTTACCCTCACACTTACCCTGGTGACTTGGAGAAAACAAGAGAAGGAGCAAAGAATGACATTGGTTTGGGGGAGAGGGTAGTTATGGTTGGAACTGATGGCTTCAGGAGAGGAAGTGTGACCAAGAGGGGGCATGTGCAAGACAAGGAAAGGGGAGAGTGTTTATGGGGCGGTGTCATTGGGCAAGTTGAGCGTGGGTGGGTTCACTCAGCTTGACACTTCTTTTGGACCTCAGTTGATAGGGGTTCTTCATTTTTTCATCCTGGATAAGGAGTCAGCTGTTTCCTAATTGTGCTGGAGACTTTTGGCTTCCCAGTCGCCTTAGTCATTTAGTCTTGTGTGTGTGTGTCTGTGTGTGTTTGTGTGTGTGTTAAGAAATATGTTTTATTTAACCAGTTTTCACCGCTGATTATTTATTCTATAAATCTTTATAGATTGTACAGTTTATATATAGTTCAAACTATGGAACAAAAAAAGTAGATCCCACAGATGGAAAAATACTGCACCAACCAATGCAAGTAAAGGCAGATTTACACTCTGTAAGCTTTCCGTGAACCTGTGAGGTGGTCAGTTCTTACAAACCTTAAAAACTGTCTAACAGTAAGGCTTTGATTTTATTTCACTCTCAATATATTACATATGATTGCAAGGTCGGAAGCCGACCAGGGGACAGGCTTCTGGAATTGTCCCCACCCCTGTCAGAAATGTGGATGTCTATTGACACAGGGCACTCCCAGACAGCATCCTGTACTTGGTATATTGTATAGACATGAAAGCAGAGGCCAGGAACATGAAATGTCAATATAATAAGGTAGTTTTCTTAAAAAGGAGTTTCTGCATTTAATAGTGTGAATATAGAATATTAAGTAATTAAATAAAATATGTTCTAAGTGAACCTAAAAATTACAATTTAGAAGCATAAAGATACTTTTTATTTTTGATGTAATACATCGATCATATCTGCAACTAGAAAACCAAAACTCGATTTAAAGTAGTAGTTCTCACCCAACATCAAAAAGCACTCATGTAGTTATTTTTCAAAAGGGACAGAAAAACTAATTATAAACCTGCTAATGTTAACTGATAACTTAAGATAGCATACTGAAACTAGTCAGTGATTCACTAATACTGCAAAACAAGCTTTCCCCTAGAGAGAGTGGTTTCTTCCTGTTAACTGGGCAAGAATCAAACGTTTAAAAAGAGGGAACAATCAACTGATATCACAGCATGGATCCCAGGTGTATTTTCCTTCAGGGGTATGTCCAACAGTGGGTGGACAGTGCTTAAACAGTGGGTTAAACAGTGGTGTTTAACCAGAAGTACTCATCCTAAAAGATAAGTCTTCCATTTGATTTAGAACTTTTGATCGCTGAGGCTTTGGACCTCTTAGAGATAAGGGCACATCTCAGATCTTTCCGTATTTCGATTTGGGGTGGGGATATCGAGGCTGGCTAACACCTCTTTCTTTGTTTCCAAAAGGGGGGAAAAAAAAAGGGAAAACAAACATTCTTTCAGGCTTTGCTGGCACCTGAACCAAGAAAACACACTTTTTTTTCCTTGACATTACTAGCTGAAGATACAAAAATTAGAGCCTCAAAGAGCAGCCCAGAGCTCACCATTATACTTTTACACTTGTGTGTGTGTTAAGCATAAAATAATGACATTTGGACAAAGGAGTCCTGCAGTTATTTATTTTAAAGTTATAGGACTTAAAAACTCCTTGGCAATAAATAGCTTTGGTGTGTCAAGTCCTGCTTCCCAGCGGGAGCTCTGGGCAAGCCTGGCCCAGGCCATGAGGTCCGGCGCAGTGCAGCCCGGTGAGGTTGGGCGGCCTGGCCATCAGAACTCGTCGATCTTCCTCTGCAGGTACTTGAGCATTGAGTCCATGCCCTGCGCCGAGCCCCAGATCTTCTTCAGCACCTCGCACTCCCGCTCGTTGGCCTGCTCCAGCTCCAACCTCATGTTGCAGTGCACAAGGGACTTAGATTTCTCCAGCACGATGGGGTTGCAAGAGGCGAGCTCCTTGATGTGGTCCATGACATCTTGGGTGAAAGTCCCAGTCCAGAACACCCTGGAGACCAGCCCTTTGCCGCATGCCTCCTGTGCCGTTAGCTTGCGCCCGCAGAGCAGCATTTCGTTGGCAGATGCTCCTCCCATAATCTTGGGGAACATGATCGTGGAACAGCCATCTGGACTCTGTCCGAAGGTGGTATAGGACGTCTGGAACCACGCTTTTTCATTGGCCCACACCAGGTCACAAAGAGGCAGGATGGACGCTCCTAGCCCAATGGCCAGGCCATTCACGGCTACGATAATAGGCTTCGTGAAGTGGATTAAGGTGCTCACGAAGCTTCTGATGGCCTCTGCCATCCTGGCACTCTCCCTCTTGCGGTCGTCTGTCAGGCACCGGATGAAGTGAACAAAGTCCAGGCCGCAGCAGAAGACGCTGCCCACGGCGCTGAGAAGCACCAGCTTGCTGCCATCGGCCCCGGCCATGCTCAGTGCGCTCTGCAGCTCCTTCATGACCTCCGGGTTCAGCGAGTTGTTCTCGGACGACTTGGTGGACAGCAGGATGTGGGTGAAGCCGTCCTGCTTCTGAACCATGATGTCCCGGTACCTGCAGGCGCTCTCAGTTTGCCGCATGTGCAAGCGCAGCAGCTTCTCAAAGGGCTGGTCTCGCCTGTCCTCAATGAACTTCCTCTTCCTGGCTGTCACGCCCATGACTGATGTTTGCAGGGAGGTCGTCCCATTAGCCATCAGGGCGTCCATGAACGGGGAGGTGCCTTTCCCGTTCACGGCCAGCCCCGTGGTCGTGGCCACCGATACGGGGCCAACACCTGCTGCACTAGCGGGTGTATCCACAGCCAGCTCCCCATCCACACCCGCACCACCACCGGGCCCAGAAGGGCCCCTACCTGGCTTCTCGGCCACGGCCTCCGTGGCCGCTCTGTCCTCCGGCCTCTGCTCCACACCATCCGGCTTCTCGGGGCTCTCGTCCTGAAAGCCGTCCACCGTGGTGCTGCCCTTGATGGGACTCTTGGGCCCGAGGATCCTGATGTCAGACTGGGCCAGGTCCATGATCTTGCAGGTGACCAGGCCCGGCATGGGGCTCTTCCTGAACTTCTGGCTGGTGGTAAACAGCAGGCTGCTCTTGGCCTCCTGCTCCTTTCCCACCACTACGGCCTTGGGGGCAGCCTTGAAGAAGCTGCTGTTGGTGGATCTGGAGGACCGCTTCTGGCCATTGTTCGGGGAGGTCCAGTTGGCTCTGGAGAAGGTGCCCTCCTTCTGCTTCTCACTGTGGGAGCAGTTGAAGTCATGGATGCACTCCTCGCAGTTCACCAGGTGCTGCTCTGGCTCCCAGGTGGCGTCCTCCCTGCCATAGCCTTTCCACCAAACCAAATACTCTGTCTTCCCTTCCTTGTTCTGCCTCTTATCAAGGATCCTTTCAACCTCGTACAGCTCCTCAGAGGCCATGGTGCATGGCGCGGGGCAGGGACACCCAGGCCACCTTATTCATTTTGAAGACTCCCAGTGGTCTGCTCCAGAGCCACTGAGCATGCCTAAACATAGGGGGCCACACCCTTATGATTATGACGTCAGTCACTTTCCCAGCCAATGGCAGCCCTCCATGAGCCTTGACATCACAAAGCCTCCTCCTGAAAACTCTGAGGGTGGATGGGGAGCAGCTCAGATGATTTGGTGGGAGAAATGAGGCATTTTTTATGATCCTAAAGAGCCCACCAATCTCACCTGCCATCCTCATCTCTCTAAGTCAACACAGATTGGTCACAGGGCAAGGAGAGTGTGTCTCCTCCAAACCGAGCCTCACAGCCGGTTTTCAGCCTTTCATTCAATTCTCTCTCACATTACATTGTTATCAACTTTTAGTTATCTTGCCTCAAATCCCTCCATGATAACTAGGCTGTGGAAATGAGAATGATTTCACTTTCCTCCTACAACTGGTCTTAATGCACCTTGAAGACCATTCAATTCTGGGCAACTTAGGAGAAACCTTTTCCATCCCACCTCCTTTTCTAAGTCTTCATCTAGCTCTCCTCAGTTTCCTAGTCTCCAGTCTGAAACCCCTGTCCTCAAGCTGTGAGAATGCACTGAATACATCCACTTGCTCTTGCTCCACTTGGCACTGTCTTGTTTCAACTCGGGGACTAATGGTCACCTCCCTAGGTGTAATAGCCAGGCTTAGCTTTTAACATGGTGATGTGGATGAGGCAGATAAATGCATGATTTAGGTTGTGCTGGATGATCCCAAGAAGGAAATGACCAAGTGTGGCTGACTAGTATTCCCAGGAAGGAAGGGGTGGAGCTTGCCCAGTGGTGTGTGAGCCTCGTGTGCAAAGGTCTTCTCAACATGCACCCTCACAAATTTATCATCCTGTTTTCCTGCCAGAACCTCCTTTGTGTTTTACCTCACAGTTGAGACCATGGTGGAATTCATTTCCATGAATAGCTACCACAAGCTTCAAGCTTCTTGGAGGAAACACTGAGTAATCATGCCTACCCATCTAGTTCCTAAGTTCTCTCTTTGAGGTTGTTGGCTCTGGAGGATAGGGGGTGAGTTGTTTGCTTCACCACAGTCCCTGTGTTCCTAATTGACTAGAATGTTCAGCCAACCTGAGATGTACCCCTGGGAGACAGTCTTTATTGACTTTGTGGGATTTCCATTGGTTTCCATGAAGTGCTTTCTCCCTGGTGTCCCCTGGTTTCTTACTCATCTAGGACACACATGAATGTTCATAGCAGTCTTATTTCTAACAGTCCAAATTTGAGAGACAGAGATGGTGGGGGTGGAGGTGTACAGGGAGAACATCTCTGTCCAAGAGTCCATCAGGAATACACCTTTAGACACTAGTGCTTGAAGAACCTCAGCTGAGAGGAGACAGGACTGCCTGAACAGAGGAAATAATATATGGAACCACAAAAAAATCAGTAGGATGAAGGAACTAGTGGAGAAACATGAGTGTTAGTAGGACTGGACCTGCCCTCAGGGGATGAGAGACCTGAAGTATGTGTCCCATCTCCACATGGGAGCAACTGTCTGGATCAGAGGAGAAACACTTCAGGCTGAAAGTCAAACAGCTGATCTGTGGCAGCCTAGATGGAATGAGAATGAGACAGTCCTTTCCACAGCCATTCACACCCCAGAGAGGGACACAGGTCCTTTAGAAGGTGCCGCAGGTAGCAGATGGTTCATAGAGATTGTGGAGAAATCCCTGCCCATGGTGTGCTGTTTACCAGTTATAGACAAATTTATGGAGTGTTCAAATGAGGAGATTGTGTGGGAAAAGCTTGTGGAGGTAAGCCAGGCAGCCATGGAAGGAAGGGGACACCGCTGAGTCATGTATGGGGGTGGAGCCATCACCCTACCCTCTCGCTCCCCACATGCCTTCATCACAACTGAAAAATAGAGAGGCTGGCTCATCAAAGACTTGAATCACTGAACTACTGTGTAAGACTGCACCCAGGGTGCTCCTTTAAGTGACTGATGCTCCAAACTACAGAATAGGACCCCAGCCTGGGGGTCCACCCTCTATTTACCTGGCACCCTCAACGATAGAGAAGGACCCCAGACAGGAGAACTCTCGAAGTGCCTGAATGCATGGAACTATGGAGAAATACTAGCCAAAGAGGCCTTCTGACTGCCAGCTATGATAGGCTCAAAGAAATATTCTGGCAGGGCCATAATTCTTGCTGTGGAGGCAGTCCAAGTCCCTGGACAGTTGGCACTGCCAGGGTCCCCACAAGCTAAGCAGCTGTGTCACCTTCACGCTCAAATGTCACTCGGGCAGAGTTGCCACAGCTAAAGACTCTTGCATCTTTGCTCTCAGGGTCTCTTTGGGAGTATCAGACACTTTTCTACCCTGTAGACTGTGGCAGGATTCTCTATCCAGGAGGGGGTTCTCCATGTGAGAATACTGGGGCGTGTTGGACAATACTGATCGCCATAGCCTTCTAGAGCACTGTATTACCTGCTGTCCTAATCACCAAACCCCTGAGTGGCTGGCGCTGCCAGAACCCCTGTGACCCAAGCAGCCACACCACTTCCACACCTGGCCCTCACAGGGGCAAACCCAAGGCCTCCAGGACCACCTCAGGAGCAAATCCCAGTGGACAAACCACATGCAGAGATGGAAATAAAACCACAATTGAAGCCCAGTGGCAGTGTAGTTAAGGGAGAAGACTCAGAACCTTCCAACCAGGTGTACAAACTGCAGATTAAATCCACAGTCTCAACTAGGAAGACTGTGTCTATGGAATACATAAAAAGGTCATTGACAGTTCCTACAAACAAACAAATGATTAACAACAACCAAATAAAAGGCACTAGTTCTGATACCTGTGGATATTGGAGGCAAGAACACTCAGGAGTGGAACCAGATTAGATTATGAGCTGCCCGCACAGTAGGTCCAGAGATCAGCACAATGATGAAGGGTATCCTAGGGAGGTGAGGTGGACTGTGAATCCAAGTGAGGGAATGGACTCTGGCAGCAATGACCCAAGATAAACATGTATTGTTCTTCTCTTTTGACTTGCTCTGTAGATTCTTTTGGATATTATTCTCTTGTTCTTCCCGCCCTCACCCCCACTGTTTTAGTTATCAATTTTATTGGCACTATGAAATCAAATGAAGCTTTTGAGCATTTTTTTAAATATCCTCTGTCACATTTTTATTCCTGTTATAAACCTCTGCTTCTATGTTGGCCTGTTGCAGTTCTGTAGAATTTTCCTTTTATTGTTTCTTCAGTCTTCTTCTAATTTTAATATTTAATTTTTTAAACCACTTAATTTCTTTTTCTACATTTGTTCTTTTGCTTGATTTTCCTAGTCTGCTTTTCCCCTTGTAGTTAATCTTTTCATATATCAAATGTCTTTATCTACCTCTGTTTCCAATTGCATATCTATTCTTTCTTTCCATTCTCTCAACATATTTGTTAGATCTATTTTAATAGCTTTATTCCCCAATAAGGACCTTGCTGTAGTTTTGTTTCCCAGCTTGTTCTTTAGTTAATTTTGTTTTTGTAGATCAACTTTTGGTTTCTTTGTTTGCTGGATCAGTTTAATGTATTTTATTTTTCTTGGAATGTTTGATGTTCCTTACGGGTGTTTATGTGTATGTGTATATTCGGTCACACTTCTTATTTTTGTTATACACTTCTGCCTCTACGTTGGTCTTTTGCCTCTCTCTGGAGTTTTTTTTTTTTTTTTTTCTCCTTTTTATTGTCTTCTTCCATTTGTTCCCCCCTTTGAACTTTAAATTTCTTTAATATTTTCAACCTTTTTTATTTTTTCCTACATATATTCCTTTCTTTGCCTATCCTCCTCCTTTTCCCCTTTTGGTTAATCTGTAATGTATATAAATCTCATGCCTCTACCTCTTTTACCTTTGCATATCTATTCTTTCTCTTATTTCCTTTACTACCCACTTATTGTTAGGTTTATTTTCATTGCTTTACTCCTCAATTGGCCTTATTCTCTAGTTTTGTTTTCCTCTTTGTCCTTAATTACTATTCTTCTGGTAGATGAAATTTTTAATTTTCTATTTGTGACAGGTCGAACTATTTAACCCTATTCTGTTGGACTCTTGATTTTCCTTATGGCTGTATATGTATATGTGTAACTTCAGTCACACAGTTTATTGTTGCTATAAACCTCTGGCTCTACACTCTGAAGTTTGGCTGAGGATTTTTTGTTTGTTTGTTTATGGTTGGTTTGTTTGTTTTCTTCTCCACTTGTTTATCTTTCTTATAATTTTAATTAAAAAATTTTCCAACCTACTATATGTTTTCCCATTTATTCCTTTGTTTGACTATCCTACCTTTCTTTTCCCCTTGCAATTAATCTCTAACATATAGAAGTCGTCTTCAATTCCCTCTATTTAAATCTGCATATCAATACTTTCTTTCTCTTCTTTACTTTCCTATTAATATATTTGTTAGTTTTGTTTTCATTAGTTTAATCCCCCTTGGCACGATGATTTAATTTTGCTTTCAAGTGTAGGCTATAGTTTTGTTCTTAACATGTAAATATATTATGGATTTGCTTTATTTGTTGGTTCAATTACTATATTTTATTTTTACCGGACTACTTTCAGTTTGCTAATGGTTGTGTGGGTGTATATATACTCATATATATATACATACATATATAGGAGTACATATACATTTATATGGACATATACATATCATTTATGTATATATACAATTTGAAAATATATGTGTGTGTGTGTGTGTGTGTGTGTGTGTGTGTGTGTGGTTTCCTCTGTGTGTGTTCACAGTATTTGATATCCTCAAGGGTTAGTTCTTTGGCAGTCTTGGAGAGTGGAGTGAGTGCTCAGGGCTTGATCTCTTGTCAGGAATGAAGATTCCACAAGGTGTGTTGTGGCATTAAGACCATAAGAAAAGTTCAAATAGGGGACACCACAGATAGACTCCAGCCAAATGGCAGTTACAAAATCAAACTGGTAATAATGAACATAATCCAACATGCATATATACATATATATTTACATGCATATATGTTTATATGCATTTGTATATATGTATACATATAGGCACACACCCACTACCAAAGTGAAAGGAGTCCAATAAAATATAAAATGTATATATATATATGTATGTTTTATGTGTATATACGTGTGTATGTGAACATATAAATAGATATATATTCAAATACATGTGTATATTCATTTATATATCTGACTTGCCTGGTGGCTCAGACAGTAAATCATCTGCCTACAAAGCGGGAGACCTGGGTTCAATCCCAGGGTTGGGAAGATCCTCTGGAGAAGGAAATGGCAACCCACTCTAGGAAATGGCAACCTACTCTTGCCTGGAAAATCCTATGGACAGAGGATTATGGTAGGCTCCTACAATCCATGTGGTCATAAAGAGTCAGACACGACTGTGCAACTTCACTCACTCACTTATATATCTAAACATATGCATAGATATGTTTATGTCTATAAGTATACTTTTGCTGTCAATAGATATCAGTATATATTTGACTGTAGGAATATACTTAGAGGTACATAATTTTACTGTATCTGATGACCTGCTATGATGTCCTTTCACTTTCATTCACCTTGGAGTATCTTCTAATTCCCTTATGGATTACCCTTTGAATCATTTGTTCCTTAAGAATGTCTCACTTAATTTTCCACACATTGACAAATTTATAAAAATTTAACTTATAATTGACTTTTAGCTCCTCCTCTTGGTGGTCAGAGAACATATTTGGTTATGTCATATAACACACACACTCACACACACACACTGTGTAAGTGTGTGTGTGTGTGTGTCTTGAAACATGACATCTTTCTCCTTTCTCCTGTTTACCTGTCATATATCTTGTAGAGTTTCTGGATGTGCTCTTGAAAATGATATTTTACTTCCACTGTCTTCTCTCTTTGGGACTTGAGGTAAACCTCAACACCAGGGGAGACTGTCAACTGAAGAATAAAAAAAAAAAAAAAAAACAAATCTGATAAAAATGACAAGACAGCCCCCCACACCTCAGAAGAGCAGAACATCACTGTTAATATAGAAATACTATCTGGCTGGTAGAAGGCTTTCAAATGAAATGTGCACTTAAACATATGGAGGCTGAAAGTACACTCTCTCCACTAATTTCAGGAAGAAAACCAGAGTCATGATCATCCACCTTACCCCTTGCTTCAACATGCTTCATATTGTAATCTCAAACTAATGAAGACACTGGCAATGTAGAAGGTTCCACCATCAGTCCAAATAACTGCTCTGTAATGGTTCCAAATAGGAAAAGGAGTACATCAAGGCTGTATATAGTCACTCTGCTTATTTAACTTATATGCAGAGTACATCATGAGAAATGCTGGACTGGAAGAAGCACACGCTGGAATCAAGATTGCCAGGAGAAATATCAATAACCTCAGATATGCAGATGATACCATTCTTATGGCAGAAAGTGAAGAAGAACTGAAAGGCCTCTTGATGAAAGTGAAAGAGGAGAGTGAAAAAATTGGCTTACAGCTCAACATTCAGAAAACTAAGATTGTGGCATCTGGTCCCATCGCCTCATGGGAAATAGATGGGGAGACAGTGGAAACAGTGTCAGACTTTACTTGTTTGGGCTCCAAAATCACTGCAGATGATGACTGCAGTCATCAAATTAAAAGGCACTTGCTTCTTGGAGGAAAAGCTATGAGAAACCTAGATATTTTATTAAAAAGAAGAGACATCAACTTACTAACAAAGGTCCTTTCAATTGTAAACCCCTGTGGTTTATACAGTAGTGATTTATCAGTTCAGCTCAGTTCAGTAGCTCAGTCATGTCTGACTCTTTGTGACCCCATGAAGTGCAGCATGCCAGGCCTCCCTATCCATCACCAATGCCCAAAGTCCACCCAAACCATGTCCATTGAGTCGGTGATACCATCCAGTGATCTCATCCTCTGTCATCCCCTTCTCCTCCTGCCCTCAATCTTACCAAGCATCAGGGTCTTTTCAAACGAGTGAGCTCTTTGTGTCAGGTGGCCAAAGTATTGGACTCTCAGCTTCAACATCAGTCCTTCCGGTGAACACCCAGGACTTCTCTCCTTTAGGATGGACTGGCTGGATCTCCTTGCAGACCAAGGGACTCTCAAGAGTCTTCCCCAACACCACAGTTCAAAAGCATCAATTCTCGGGTGCTTGGTTTTCCTTATAGTCCACTCTCATATCCATATATGACCACTGGGAAAACCATAACCTTGACTAGACGGAACTTTGTTGGCAAAGCAACGTCTCTGCTTTTCAATATGTTGTCTAGGTTGCTCATAATTTTCCTTTCAAGGAGTAAGAATCTTTTAATTTCATGGCTGCAATCACCATCTGCAGTGATTTTGGAGCCCAGAAAAATAAAGTCAGCTACTGTTTCCCCATCTGTTTGCCATAAAGTGATGGGACTGGATGCCATGATCTTAATTTTCTGAAGGTTGAGCTTTAACCCAACTTTTTCACTCTCCTCTTTCACTTTCATCAAGAGGCTCTTTACTTTCTGCCATAAGGGTGATGTCATCTGCATATCTGAGGTTATTTTTATTTCTCCTGACGATCTTGATTCCAGCTCGTCTTTCCTCCAGCCCAGCATTTGTCATGATGTACTCTGTATATAAGTTAAAAAAACACAGCTGTGATGGTGCAGAAGCATGGCCGAGAGGATCTACCCCACGTGTAAGGTCAGGGGTGGTGTCTGAGAGGATCTACTCCATGTTCAAGATAAGAAGCAGTGGCTGTAATTTGCTGGAACAGCCATGAAGAGCTGCCCCATGTCCAATGGAAGAGAAACCCAAGTAAGCCAGTAGGCACTGAAAGAGGGCATCAGAGGGCAGACAGACTAAAACCATGTTCAAGACAAGAAGCAGTGGCTGTAATTTGCTGGAACAGCCATGAAGAGCTGCCCCATGTCCAATGGAAGAGAAACCCAAGTAAGCCAATAGGCACTGAAAGGGTATCAGAGGGCAGACAGACTAAAACCACAATCACAGTAATATATAGATATGAGAATTAGAACATAAAGAATGCTGAGAGCTAAAGAATTGATGCCTTTGAATTATGATGCTGGAGAAGACTCTTAGGGGTCCCTTGGACTGCAAGGTGATCAAGTCAATCAATCCTCAAGGACCCCAACCCTGAATATTCTTTTGCAGCACTAATGCTGTAGATGAAACTCCAGTATTTTGCCAGCCTGATGCAAAGAGCCAACTCTTTGGATAACATTGTGATGCTGGGAAAGATTGAGGATGAGAGAAAAGGGGGTGACAAACGATGAAATGGTTAGATGGCATCACCAGTTCAATTGACATGAGTTTGAGCAAACTCTGGCACAGTGAAAGAGAGGGAGTCCTGTCATGCCAGGGAGTAACACAGAGTTGGACAACAACAATAATCAAAGTCTCTAGAGCTACTTCTTAAATTCACGCTAAGATACATTGATTAAAAGAAATAACAAAAACAACAAAACATTATGGTGTTAAACTAGAAGATGGAATAATGGATTTTTAAAAAATATGTCAGCTATAGGCTGTCAAAGAGATGAAGCTTAGATTTGCATAGATGCTCAGAATTAGGGTATAAGGAAAATCTTATGTAGGGGTTCCTGGCTGCTCATGGGAGGGTTTGGGGCCCTGTCAGCCCAATGCCAACCTCCTCCTTTTGCCAACAGATCATTGGTGAAGTCCTGTGGGGCAATCCCTTGCAGTAATGTTCCTGGGAGGAAGGACCTGCCATGAGAAGTAGCTGACAGAAACATAGGTTGTGAGGGGATCAGGAAGTGTACCCTGGAGCACAATCATTTAGAGTGAGGATACTCTCCTTTCCTAAATGGGGAAGCTAACCCTTATGTAGGCTAGTTGTGGAGCACGGATTCAGATATGCAGGTAGAAGGTGACAGGCTGAGACTACAGGCTTCTGGATGTACTGTGTCCAAGTCTCACTGATAGAGCTGTGGTTACAGGATGAGAATCCTAGATGACTCCAATGGAGGCAGGGGGAACTAAGAACTTTATGAGATTCATCTTTCCCTGGGTCCTGCCACTCCCAGGACTCCTGTTGTTTGAGATTGCCTTGGCCCTTCACTTCTGCCCATCGTCTTGGGAAGGCCAACCTGTTGGAAGGAGTTTCTTCCTGTTGTCCCATTGCACTTTGGGGCTGAATTTTCGGGTCTTTGAATTTCAACATCCACCATTTGACCTTTCACAACCACCACACAGACAAAGCTGGAAACAGTTTAAGGTTTCCTGAGGATAACAGTGAAGAGCTGGGGAGAGGAAATGGACAGGGATTCCAAACTGGCAAGACAAGGTGTCTATTGATGTCATCTCCCCCATGGATTAGCACAGACATCTTCAGCTACTGAATTACCTGTGTTCACTCTCTGTGTTTGTGTCCCTGTGTCTTACACCTCTCTATTTCCATGTGTGGTCATATATCACCAGTTGTATGTTTTTCTCTGTGTGTGTTCAATCCATTGTAGATGCAGAGATGAAGCCAACAGGATATGAGACATGGAGCAACAAGAAAAGGGGGCACAAGGCATTTACAGACTTGGAAACACTGGTCAATGTATCTCTGAAGTGCTCACATTAAGGACAGGAATGAGGAAACGATGGGCAGTGATAACTCGTGACAGTTGGTCCACAAATCTGGAATGACATGAAGAGACAAACAAGCTCACAATTTCTGTTGTGTTCGTGAGTATTCATCCTGGGAAGCAGCTATGAAGGTTTGAGGAGTCACCCAGAGTAAACCACATAGTGTGGGACTTTGAAAAAACTCTTGGAGGACCACAAAGAGCCTATTATCGGCTGAAACACATTCTTTCAGAGGTGGAAGATCCATCCATTTAGAACACAAAAGAACCATCATTTGGGGAATCCATGTTTTCTGTGTCAATGTTGTGGCCCTCATGTGGTGATTGTGGAATTTGTTTTATCTGGGCTATTACAAAAGGAGTTTACGGGTCTGGCAGTTTGTGTACAAAAGGTATTTATTGGATTATGGGTTTTGGCTACAGTCCTGCAAATCTGTCCCTGATATAACGGGTGATGTCTTTGCTGTTCTAATTAGCATGTGCTGATACTTGGGCTTTCATTGCAGTGCTTCTAATTAGATTTGTCTTTAGCTCCAGGTACTCCTCAGAGTAAAGGGTTGGTTTTCACACAGGCCTTCTCCAAAATGCTGAATGAATTTGGGGTTGAGGATGGGAATTCCAAGTGCTTATGTGAGCTGTAGCTCAGAGTGTCCCATTTATTGACCAAAATCCCCACCCTCAGGTTCATCTTCAATTTGGGTTTATCTATTGTTCTTCTCGATGTTGCCTTTCCACAAAGTCCAGTGAGTCTCCTTTGTAAAAAGCTGTGCCCCAATATCTATATTTTGTTTCTGTTTTCATCATTCGACTTCTCTTGTTAATTAGTTTATATACCTTTCTCTTCCAGCAATCATTCTGATATTACTGACCATTCTGCAATATTATGGTGAATAGTCATTTTATCAATGTATTTATCTTACTAGGAGGATAATAAATTTACAAATTTGTGATGGTTTTTGCCATACATCAAGAAGAATCAGCCCTAGATGTACATGTGTCACCCCCATCCTGAAACCCACCTCACACTTATTTCTCCACTCTCTCCATGTTGTCCCCAAACTTGACTTTGGTTGTCCTGCTTCATGTGTCAATCTCACACCTCTCATTTATTTTACATATGTATATGTATCTCTCATTTATTTTACATATGTAAATCTATATGTTTCAGTGCTTTTTTTCCCAACACATACCACTGTCACCTTCTCCCACTGAGTCCAGAAGTGTGTTTTCTATGTCTTTCTCTTATTTGCTGCCCTGCATGTAGGGCATATATATGTATTAATATTCAGTATTTTTCTCTTGCTTTCTCTCTCTGACTTTTCTCTGTATTAGACTCTCAAAGCTCACCCACCTCATTGGAGCTGACTCAAATGTGTTCCTTTTTATAGCTGAGTATACGACAACTTCCTTTTCCATTCGTCTTCCGATAGACATCTAGGTTAAGTCCATGTAACAGCTATTGTAAACGATATTACAGTAAAAAAAATGTTATATGTACTTTTCAACATGCGCTTAAAGGAAGTTTAAACGATCACAGACTTTTCCAGGAACTGACTTGAAAAATTAAAAGTCTTTAGTGTTTTGCAGAGGATAGATTTCTGTGTTTGTCTGTGTCTATTTTCAAAGGAACCCCCTGATTTTGAGAAAATTATGATAGAACATCAACCTTTACATTAAATAGAGAAGATAAGAAGCTACTTCACATGAAGAACAATGATCAGCATAATTCTCATGAACAGAAAATTAACGAAGAGTGGTCTGCATGTGAGAAGTATAGAGGGGTGACACCAGTAAGCCTGAAATAATACAGAAAGGTAAATAAACAGCAAGAATTCTGTGTGTTTCTGTATTGTTTGGGCAGAAATTCAGGATCAATCTTTCAGCTCCCTATATGCTTCTCAGTTTACTGGGTGCCAATTACCATCCATGTAGTGTAATAGAAGTGATTAGATCCTCCTTTGGGATTGTGTCAGAGGACACAGTTCATTTTGTGGGGTGAGTGTTGGAGAGGAAGTAGAAATAAGACAAGTGTTCAGTATTTGTTGACCTACCAATTTACAATGGAATACAGTAGTTCACCAAAAGGGCCTGTTGAACAAGGACCATAAAGTGAAATAATGGATCTCAGTTTTGTTGGATGGTGGTACTCCAAGTGTCCTTTCTATTGTAAATCGGCATCAGTTTAACTGTGTAGAACAAGGAAAAATCAATAACATTCAATTAAGTATGAATCAGATAGCCTCATTTTGTAAAAGAGTGCATGGTCTTTCTCTGAGACAATCAGTTACCCAGCGCTAGGGTTCCATGAGTCATCCCAGAAAAACGTGCTACAAGGTATATGGACAGACTATGGCCTAGGGAGAGAGAGAAGGGTGGGAATCCTTAAGTACATTAGTTTCTGTCAAAATGAACAGGTGTAAATATGAATTGCCAGAGAATAGGTAAGCAAACAGAAACAGATCCCATTATATATGTTTGTACTCATGTGAACTTCCTTCATTTTTCCATGAACTCAGTTTAGGTACAAGATGTGCAATAGCAGAAGTGAGTGGAATGGCAATGTAAAACAGACAAGGGCCAGGCTACCCAAATATGTGCTCTGTGTCCCATGATGGCTCAATGGCTAATATCCCAATTTCCAGAAAAGCTTACACTCTTTTCTCAAGACCCTCTAGTAGATCAAGGTCCAGAAATGTCAATATTTTTCGCCTGAACCCTCTGTAGACAGTGACTCTTCCTTGTTGAGTGGCTCAGCACAGACTGCTTTCAGTCACAATGACACGGGTATTTCTTCTTGCCATCTATCAGTACTCTGTGATCCAGTGACAAGTGGGAACACCTGGAGCATATAGAGCTCACTCAGGAACTGCTGAGCACTTAGAGTAGCCCTTGTGATTCTGTTTCCCAGAATCACATCCACCTCTGGACCTGACAAAGTATAGACTGCCACAAATGGAGTATGGGGAGTTCATTTGTCCCACTGCATTCTCTTTTTGAAGAGACAATAATTCCAACATGTGCATGCATGCCTGGGGTGATGTTTCTGTCCTACATGGAGTTCTCATTCTATGTCTTTTGGGAGAAGCTAGCAGGATCTCTTTCCAGGATGAACAGGTAAAAAAATCAAAGTTCAAGGGTTTATGGTTGTCCTCTTCAAGGTGCATTGGATTATATCTACTCCTCAGTGCCAGTTTCTGAGCTTGAATGCATTCACCCTAGCTTTGTTCTGTCTACAGAGATGGTCTAAAACTCTAGAAGACAAGACATGGTCTTCCCTGGGTACTGTCCCAACAATCATCTAAGAAACACTGAAAAATGTCTTCTCAGTTTCTTAATCTGTAAGGCCAAACTCACTTATTAAGAAAATAGTAAAAATAAAATTTACCATGCATATATCAGTGTATAAGTGTTTGTCAGAAGACTGAAAGTGTTTCCCCTGAAGAAAAATTACTTTAAAAGAGGTTACAACAGAATCATCAATGACCTCCTATGTTTAGTGGGCCCATGTTATGTACCTATGTATTGTATATATCATAACTGTTTTACATTTTTATAGTGTATTGTATATATTATAACTGTTTTACATTTTTATATATTTGATTCTATTCAATAGCTTCCTTCATATGTCTATTTTTTTATTTGCCACACAATACGCTTTACTCACCTGTTGTGGATGAATGATAACCTATGTGCTATTTTAAACCTCCTTTATCTATTTGTTTTCAAAATATTAGTTACTCATTCACAATAGTTTTAACTTTCCAAAATCTTTAACCAGTTATATCTATATGTGAATTATACTCCCATGATGGCTGTAGGTATTTGAAACTTTGATTTTTAATAAGGCATCCATTTCAAAAGTATCCCAATCATATCAAGTGTAAAACTTGGTAAATAAGCCATTTTACCATAACCTTAAGATACCTATTTTAGAAAGTACTGGCTGACCTAGATAGGGAACAGGTTGAGTGACTCTGCTCTTTTCTCCCCTCACTTCTAATTCCTGCTTTTATTTTTAATTCAGTAACATAATGGGAGTCACCATATCCTGAGGTACCCCACCTCAGGACATAGTAAAGGCAGCATTCCAGGTCCACGCTATTTCTTTTCTCTCAAATTTGTTTGTGGTCCTAGATGTGCTTTGGTGCTCTCCAGGATGTGATAGTATGAAAGCATGATTTCCCAGAGTTCCAGGTTGTTTGTTAGCAAGTTATGTCCTGAAATCATAATTAGGATTACAAGGGCTGGCCCACCATCCTGGTGGGAAAATGTCTGTGGAAATTCAGGACAAGGAGTACCAGTCCAGATAAATGCCTCAGAATTCAAGCAAATGGTACCACTGTGGATGGGCTCAGACTGATCCAAAACAAATGAAAGTCAGGAATACTGCATGGTTGCCCTTGCAATTAACCAGGAGTATGTGCTTTAACTGCAATTGACTTAGTAGTTAGCTAGGTCAGGTGGGTAACACTGTCTAGGAAGTGAGCATGGCTGATAGAGGTCTGGTGTCACTGCTATGGGTGGCACTAGAATAATAACTATTCCTTGTTTTCCAGAGTAGCAGGATCAAAGCCCTGTTGTCTAATGAGATGAATAAGCAGCTAATTAAAAAGGCCTGAAATGACTATAAGTATGTGTGTGTGATGTCCCTCCACAATGCAAGGTCAAGATTTATGGAGGGTGGGTCTATAGCCTCAGTGCCTAAGGAGAGGTTATAGGCTAAAAATATAAGGAAAGTATATACTTATGGTAAGGAAAGCAGAGACATCTACCGGTGACCACAAAGTCAATGTATGGTGCCAGGATTATTGTGTTTCTTTTCTTTTTCTTTCTTTTTTTTTTTTTATCCAGACCATAATCCCTAACTTGCCCACACCCAGTACTGGTCTCCCTGCACATGTCCCACAATGTCTAGTGTTAGAGATGCCTGCCAGAAAAAGTTCAGTACAAGATTGCCTTGCTGATAAAATGGAAATGGTAACTTTTTGTTCAGTCGCTCAGTCACACCCAAGTTTTGTGACCCCATGGATGCAGCATGCCAGGCTTCCCTACCCATTACTTATTCCTGCAGCCTACTCAAACTCTTGTCCATCACTTTCATGAGGCCATCCAACAATGTCATCCTCATTTCATGTCACAGTATCTTTAGGAGAGGCCTAATCTGATATTTTGGGCAAACTCCAGGACATAGTGAAGGACAGGGAAGTGTAGAATGCTGCAAGTCCATGAGGTTGCAAAGAGTCATGACAAAGATTTGACTTGGTGACTGGACCACAACAACCACCTCATTTTTTAAGCATTTCCAAATTTCAGCAGGATGTTTTTCTCCCTTCCTCAGACCCTTGTAGGAGAACCTACAGGTAGTGATGCCAGCATATATTTCCCCCTCTTATTTCAATTTGTGGAGTCATTTTGGGCCAATATATTTAGAATGAGATGTACCAGTGTCAATTATGAGTAGCAGCAGCATCATTATAAGCAATGCAAACTTACTGGAGATTTGCAGCATTCTACCTGGTGTCAGGTATCACTTCTACTTAAGGGTCATACTACAGGCTCAACCCAGATGGCTAAACTTTTAGCTGTTCACCTAGTCCTTAAGGAAGGCACAGAAATGGGTATTCCAATAATCTATCCATTGACATATTATTAGACTGTAAATTATGGTCCCCCTCGTAGAATGTTTTCACCTGCCCGCTTCAACATTCTCCTGGGCCTTTCAGCTCTGCTGCCATAATCGTTGACATTTACACCAGGTTCCTCTTCAAGACATGGAGACCCTTTCTTAAGTTTATTCTGGTTTTCTTGGGAGCAGTAGATATTAATGATCTGGTCAGTGAAACCACTTTAACTCTCAGAAAATTCAGCAAGAGACTCTTCAACGAAATAGAATTTCTTTCTTTCAATACAAAGTACCTTGCTTATTGAACACCAAAATGACATTTTTAAAGAGAATCTCCTTAAAGAGCTTCCATGTGTGGAGTTCTCAAAATGGATGGGAAACAAGTTCCAGGCCCTCACTTGGTTGAATTCTCACACACAGAGTCTTCATCCTCAAATATAAATTATTTTCCTCTGCCACAGTTCCATATTGGATCTCTTTGGCAATTCTTAAGCTTTTACACTCAAAGACAATCCTCTTTCTTTTTTCTCCTATGACCTTTTCTGCCAAGTCTGCTATAATTTTAGAATCAATACACTATCTGCTTCCACCTGCTGACATGATCAAGGAATGACAGTCCAGTATGATGTCCTCAATATCCATTGACCAGGCAACCTAGAGAATACAGCCAACAGCTCCCCAAGTTAGTGAAAGATCATTTTTAGAAAATCCTGAAAAACAGTGAGTCTTTATAAATGGAGATACATCTGCACTGGCTGTTCTCCTGAATATAATAGTTCAGTTCTGTTCAGTTCAATCACTCAGACATGTCCAACGCTTTGTGACCCCATGAACCACAGCACCCCAGGCCTCCCTGTCCATCACCAACTCCTGGAGTCCGCCCTAACCCATGTCCATTGAGTCAGTGATGCCATCCAAACATCTCATCCTCTGTCTTACATTTCTCCTCCTGCTCTCAATCTTTCCCAACATCAGGGTCTTTTCAAATGTGTCAGCTCTTCCCATCAGGTGCCAAAGTATTGGAGTTTCAGCTTCAACATCGGCCCTTCCAATGAATACCCAGGACTGATCTCCTTTAGGAAGGGCTGGCTGGAACTCCTTGCAGTCCAAGCGACTCTCAAGAATCTTCTCCAACACCACAGTTGAGAAGTATCAATTTTTTGGAGCTCAGCTTTCTTTATAGTCCAAACCTGACATCCATACATGACCACTGAAAAATCCATAGCCTTGACTAGATGGGCCTTTTTTGGCAAAGTAATATATCTGCTTTTTAATATGCTGTCTAGGTTGGTCATAACTTTCCTTACGAGGAGTAAGTGTCTTTTAATTTCAGGGCTGCAATCACCATCTGCAGTGATTTTGGAGCCCAGAAAAATAAAGTCAGCCACTGTTCTCTGTGTTTCCCAGCCTATTTGCCAGGAAGTGATGGTACCGGATGCCATGAAATCAGTTTTCTGAGTGTTGAGTTTTAAGTCAACTTTTTCACTCTCCTCTTTCACTTTCACTCACAAGAGGCTTTTCAGTTCTTCACCACTTTCTGCCGTATGGGTGGTGTCATCTGCATATCTGAGGTTATTGATATTTCTCACAACAATCTTGATTCCAGCTTCTGCTTCATCAAGCCCAACGTTTCTCATATTGTACATATAAGAATATGTACAAAATACAGGTAACTATATATACAGCCTTGACGTACTCCTTTTCCTATTTGGAACCAATCTGTTGTTCCATGTATACTTCTATCTGCTGCTTCCTGACTTTCATAGGGGTTTCTCAAGAGGCAGGTAAAGCGGTATGATAATCCCACACCTTCAGAATTTTCCATATTTATTGCGATTCACGCAGTCAAAGGATTTGGCATAATCAGTAAAGCAGAAACAGATGTTTTTCTGGAAATCTTTGCTTTTTTGATGATCCAGCATATGTTTGCAATTTGATCTCTAGTTCCTCTGCCCTTTCTAAAACCAGCTTGAACATCTGGACATTCAAGGTTCATGTATTGCAGAAGCATAACTTCAAACATTGTGAGCATTATTTATTAGCGTGTGAGAAGAGTGCAACTATGTGGTAGTTTGAACATTCCTTGCCATTGCCTTTCTTTGGGATTGGAATGAAAATTGACCTTTTTCAGTTCTGTGGCCACTGATGAGATTTCCAAACTTGCTGACATATTGACTGCAGCACTTTTACAAAGTCATCAATAGCTGAAGTGGAATCCCATCACCTTCACTAGTTTTGTCCATAGTGATGCTTCCTAAGGCCAACTTGACTTCACATTCCAGGATGTATGGCTCTAGCTGAGTGTGAGTGATCACAACATCCTGATTATCTGGGTGGTGAAGATCTCTTTTGTACATTTCTGTGTATTCTTGCCACTTCTTCTTAATATCTTCTGTTTCTGTTAGGTCCATAAAATTTCTGTTCTTTGTTTAGCTCATCTTTGCAAGAAATGTTCCTTTGGTATCTCTAACTGTTTGCATTGATTGCTGAGGAAGGCTTTCTTATCTCTCCTTGCTATTCTTTGGAATGCTGCATTCAAACGGGTTTATCTTTCCTTTTCTCCTTTGCTTTTCGCTTCTCTTCTTTACACAGCTGTTTGTAAGGCCTCCTCAGACAGTCACTTTGCTTTTTCTGCATTTTTTCCCATGGGGGTGATCTTGATCCCTGTCTCCTGTACAGTGTCACGAACCTCTGTCCATAGTTCATCAGGCACTCTGTCTATCAAATCTAGTCCCTCAAATCTATTTCTTACTTCCACTGTATAGTCATAAGGGATTTGATTTATGGCCTTCCTGAAAGGTTTTGCCATTTTCTTGAATTTTAATCTGAATTTGGCCATAAGGAGTTCATGATCTGAGCCACAGTTAGTTCCCAGTCTTGTTTTTGCTGAATGTATAGAGCTTTTCCATCTTTGGCTACAAAGAATAAAATCTGATTTCGGTGTTGACCATCTGGAGATGTCCATGCGTAGAGTCTTCTCTTGTGTTTTTGGATGAGGGTGTTTGCTATGACCAGTGTGTTCTCTTGCCAAACTCTTTTAGCCTTTGCCCTGCTTCATTCAGTACTGCAAGGCCATATTTCTCGGTTACTCCATGTTTCTTGGCTTCTTACTTTTGCTTTCCAGTCCCCTATAATGAAAAGGACATCCTTTTTATGTGTTAGCTCTAAAAGGTCTTGTAGGTCTTCATAAAAACTGTTCAGCTTCATCTTCTTCATCATTACTGGTCGGGGCGAAGACTTGGATTACCATGATATTGAATGGATGACTTGGAAATGAACAGAGATCTTTCTCTGTTTTTGACATTGCTTCCAAGTACGGCATTTCTGATTCTTTTGTTCACTGTGTGGCTACTCCATTTCTTCTAAGGGATTCCTGCCCACAATAGTAGATATAATGGTCTTCTGATTTAAATTCACCCATTCCTGTCCATTTTATTTTACTGATTCTCAGAATGTCCATGTTCACTCGTGCAATCTCCTGTTTGACCATCTGTTTGCCTTGATTCATTGATCTAACATTCCAGGTTCCTATGCCATATTGCTCTTTACAGCATCGGACCTACTTCTATCACCAGTCTCATCCACAACTGGCTGTTGTTTTGCTTTAACTCCATCCCTTCAATCTTTCTGGAGTTAGTTCTCCACTGATCTCCAGTAGCATATTGGGCACCTACAGACCTGGGGAGTTCATTTTTCAATGTCCTATCTTTTGGCCTTTTCATACTA
The DNA here is from genome assembly GCF_019320065.1 of Cervus canadensis. Taxonomy (NCBI): domain Eukaryota; kingdom Metazoa; phylum Chordata; class Mammalia; order Artiodactyla; family Cervidae; genus Cervus; species Cervus canadensis. The sequence continues at coordinate 4,281,988 of NC_057420.1, forward strand.
TTCATGGGGTTCTCAAGTCAAGAATACTGAAGTGGCTTGCCGTTCCCTTCTCCAGTGGGTCACATTCTTTCTGACCTCTCCACCATGACCCATACTCTTGGGTGGCCCCACACAGCACAGCTTAGTTTCACTGAGTTACACAAGGCTGTGGTCCACGTGATCAGACTGACTAGTTGTCTGTGATTGTGGTTTCAGTCTGCCCTCTGATGTCCTCTCTCAATGCCTACCTTCTTACTTGGGTTTCTCTTAACTTGGACATGGGGCATCTCTTCATTACTTTTCCAGCAAAGTGCAACCCCTGCTCTTTAACTTGTACGTGGGGTCGCTTCTCAAGGCCATGCTCCTGACCTTGGACGTGGAGTAGCTCCTCTCAGCCACCACTCCTGACATTGGGGGTGGGGTAACTCCTCTTGGCAGCTCCTACGCTGCTCAGCCACTGGAGTTAGTAGTGTTGTCTAATAAAACCAAATTCATGGAAACATAGAGGCTTGTGGAGGAGGAGAATGCACCAATAAGCACATTAAAACTATGAATGCTTGTGGAGCAACTCACTGGGGAAGAAAAAAAAAAGGAAGCTGGCAGAAAGACCCTGTACAATCAATGGTGGAATAAATATGTGCACAGTCGTGTAGGAAGGGAGTAGAAGCAATCAGGTTGGGACTTGAACCTCAAGAAAAAGGACACAGAAGAGAAGAAGAATATCACTTGTTCAGAGATCCTTCAGGGTGAACAGATTCAGACTGTATAATGGCACCCTATCCATTGGATCCCACACCAGGAAAATGAGTCCACTCAGATGGGATGAAAGCCAGTGTAGATTCCAACTCCACTAGTGAAGAGCATGTCTTGCTTTGTTTAGTCTGAAACAAAGCAGTGGAGTTAGACTGAATCTACTCTGAACTCTGGCCATTTGGAAATCTGGGTGCAATGATTCCTACAGAAAATACGACTGCTGTGTATTCCATTTGAAAATGTGGACACAAATGTGGACACAGATGCTTGCATATGGTATTCTTTCTACTTTACATTTGAAAACCTGGTAAATGATTTTCCCATATGTAATATAGAATTCTCAATATTTAACATTTGAAACTCTAGACATACATTTCCCTACAAGAAATATGGATCTCTCTATATTTCACCATGAAAATCTGAGTACATTTTTATCTCTTGAAATATCATTTCCACTGTATTCATGTATTAAAATCTCAATGACTATTGTCTGACATGAAATATGGAATACTTTTCTTTTCCATAAGATAATTTGAAGAGAGTTATTCACCCATTAAGTATGAAATCTCTATATTTTTTGCTTTTGAAAATTGCGTTGCTGATTTAATTACATGAAGTATAGAATTTTCTTTTTTGAAGTATAGAATTTTCTAAGTGCCATATATTGAATTCTGGGTCTATATATTCTGGTAGGAAAATTAGAATTCTACATTTTACATATGAATGTATGGCCTTAAATTTAATTTATGAACTATGGAATTCACATATATCATATATAAAATCCCTGGAACGGATTTTCCTATACAAATTTTCTAATTATCTGTAATTCGCAAATGAAAATCCCAGTTCTGATACTACTACTACTATGGAAATACAGAATTCTCTAGATTTCACATGGGAACATCTGGGCCCTGATTTCCTGAAACGAAATATGGAACTGTCTATACTTGCAAATGAAAATCATTCTTTCCTTCTGCAACATGATATTCCCTTTATGAACTCTGGATACAGATTTTACTCAATATGCTATGATAGCTTCAATATGCATTCATTACACTGTGACGAAAAATATTTTGAAATGAAGTATGGAATAGTGTTTATTTCATATTTGAAATCAGGAGATAGATTTTTTCTTACAGAAAATATGAACCCTCAATATTCCAAATATGAGTTTGGGCACAACAGGGAGATTTTTTCTTACAGAAAGTATGAACCCTCAATATTCCAAATATGAGTTTGGGCACAACAGGGATTTTCTTTGTTTCATTCTTAACATTATGAACATAGGAATATCTGATGCCAAATATTCCTGCATGAAAGATGGATGCATTGATTTTATATAGGAAAATATATGTGCAGATTTTAGGTCATGAAATATGTAATACTCTTTAATCCACATGTGAAAGTATGGACACAGATCTTATGGCATGAAATAGGAAACGTTTATGTTTCACTTTTGAAAATCTGGATTCAGATATTCTAGCATGAGGCATAAATATTTATTTGTTTCATGTTTCAAAACATGGTTATATATTTTCTAATAGGAGCATGGAGATTTTTATAACTGTCACTTGAAAATCTTTGTCCATTTTCCGTCATTAAATATGGAATCCTCTATATGTAACATTTGAGAAAACTTACATCAATTTTCCTACAAGAAGGAATGGACTTTTCCATTTCATACAACATTATGTCCTGACGTGGAGTGAAATTCTCCATATTTCACACAAGAAAATTTGAACAGATGTTTTCAACATGAAATATAGAATCCTGTATCTTTCATGTTTGGGGATAGATTTTCTTAAGTGAAATACAAAATCTCGATATTTCACATATAAAAAATTGTGGATAGATTTTCCCATATAATGGCTTCCTGCATAGCTCAGTTGGTAAAGCATCTGCCTGCAATTGTGGAGATCTGGGTTCAATTCTTGGTTAGGGAAGAACTGGCTTTTCCCTTGGTTTCCCCCTGGAGAAAGAAATGGCAACCCACTCCAGTATTCTTGCCTAGAGAATCCCATGGAGAGAAGAGCCTGGAAGGCCAGAGTTCATAGGATCATGAGAGTTGCACACGATTTAGCACTATCTTTCTTTTTCACACATGAAATATAAACTTTCTATGACTCAGAAATTATACTCTGGATATAAATAAAATTGGATCCGAATTAAACTTAAAAACATTTTTGTAACATTTTTAATGAAGTATCATTTTTACAGAATTATGATTTTTCTGTCAAGCCTCAACATGAAACATCCGTAGATATACATCTATGTCCTCCTTTTTGAACCTCCCTCCCATCTACTACCCCATCCCATCCCTCTAGATTGATACAGAGGCCCTGTTTGATTTTCCTAAGCCATACAGCAAATTACCATTGGCTATCTATTTTACATATGGTAACACAAGTTTCCACTGTACTCATGTTTCCATCTCACCCTCTCCTCCTTTCTGCCCATGTTCATAAGTCTATTTTCTATGCCTGCTCCTCCAATGTTTCCCTGTAAATACATTTCTAAATTAATTAATTCATGTATTTTACCTTACAGCATTGTATTGGTTTTGCCATACATTGACTTGAATCTGCCATGGGTGTATATGTGTCCCCCATCCTGAACGCCCCTCGCACCTCCCTCTGCATCCCATCCCTCTGGGTCATCCCAGTATACCAGCCCCGAGCATCCTGTATTGTGCATCGAACCTGGACTGACGATTCATTTCACATATGATAATTTACATGTTCCAATGCCATTCTCTCATATAATCCCGCCCTCGACCTTTCCCACAGAGTCCAAAAGACTGTTCAATACATCCTTGTCTCTCTTGCTGCCTCACATACAGGGTTATCGTTACCATCTTTCTAAATTCCATATATATATGTGTTTTGTATACTGTATTGGTGTTTTTCTTTCTGGCTTACTTGACTCTGTATAATAGGCTCCAGTTTCATCTGCCTCATTAGAACTGATTCATATGTATTAATTTTAATGACTGAATAATATTCCACTGTGTATATGCACCACTGCTTTCTTATCCATTCATCTGCTGATAGACATCTAGGTAGTTTGCATGTCCTGGTTATTATAAACAGTGCTGCGATGAACACTGGGGTACACGTGTCTCTTTCAGATCTGGTTTCCTCAGTGTGTATGCCCAGAAGTGGGATTGCTGGGTCATATGGCAGTTCTATTTCCAGGTTTTAAGGAATCTCCACACTGTTCTCCATAGCAGCTGTACTAGTTTGCATTCCCACCAACAGTGTAAGAGGGTTCCCTTTTATCCACACCCTCTCCAGCATTTATTGCTGGTAGATTTTGAGATAGCAGCCATTCTTACTGGCGTGTAATAGTACCTCATTGTGGTTTTGTTTTGCATTTCTCTGATAATGAGGATGTTGAGCATCTTTTCATGTGTTTGTTAGACATCTGTATGGCTTCTTTGGACAATGTCTGTTTAGTTCTTTGGATCACTTTTTGATTGGGTCTTTTATGTTTCTAAAATTGAGCTGGGGGAGTTGCTTGTATATTTTCAAGATTAATTCTTTGTTGATTCATTTGCTATTATTTTCTCCCATTCTGAAGTCGGTCTTTCACCTTGTTTATAGTTTCCTTTGTTGTGCAAAAGGTTTTACTTTTCATTAGGTCCCATTTGCTTATTTTTGCTTTTATTTCCAATATTCTCGGAGGTGGGTCATAGAGGATCCTGCTGTGGTTTATGACGGAGAGTGCTTTGGCTATGTTTTCCTGTAGGAGGTTTATAGTTTCTGGTCTTACATTTAGATCTTTAATCCGTTTTGAGTTTATTTTTGTGTATGGTGTTAGAAAGTGTTCTAGTTTCATTCTTTTACAAGTGGTTGACCAGTTTTCCCAGCACCACTTGTAAAAGAGGTTGTCTTTTCTCCATTGTATATTCTTTCCTCCTTTGTCAAAGATAAGCTGTCCATAGGTGTGTGGAATTATCTCTGGGCTTTCTATTTTGTTCCATTGATCTATATTTCTGTCTTTGTGCCAGTACCACACTGTCTTGATGACTGTGGCTTTGTAGTAGAGACTGAAGTCAGGCAGGTTGATTCCTCCAGTTCTATTCTTCTTTCTCAAGATTGCTTTGGCTATTCGAGGTTTTTTGTATTTCCATACAAAAATGTGAAATTATTTGTTCTAGTTCTGTGAAAAATACCATTGGTAGCTTGATAGGGATTGCATGGAATCTATAGATTGCTTTAGATAGTATACTCATTTCCACTATATCAATTTTTCCAATCCATGAACACAGTATACATATCCATCTATTTGTGTCCTCTTTGATTTCTTTCATCAGTGTTTTATAGTTTCCTATATACAGGTCTTTTGTTTCTTTAGGTAAATTTATTCCTAAGTATTTTATTATTTCATTGTAATGGTGAACGGAATTGTTCCCTTAATGTCTCTTTGTTTTCTCATTGTTAGTGTATAGAAATGCAAGGGATTTCTGTGAGTTAATTTTATACCCTTCAACTTTACTATATTCATTGAGTAGCTCTAGTAATTTTCTGGTGGAATCTTTAGGGTTTTCTATTTAGAGGATCATGTCAACTGCAAACAGTGATATTTTCACTTCTTTTCCAATCTGGATTCCTTTAATTTCTTTTTCTGCTCTGATTGCTCTGGCCCAAACTTCCAAAACTACATAGAATAGTAGTTGTAGAGTGGACATCCTTGTCTTGTTCCTAACTTTAGGGGAAATGCTTTCACATTTTCATCATTGAGAATAATATTTGCTGAGGGTTTTTCATATATACCTTTTATTTTTTTTAATTATTTTATTTGGTTTATTTATTTATTTATTTATTTATTTTTTTTGCTGATAAAGCAAGATATTTTATTGAGAAAGGGCACCTGGGTGGAGAGCAGGAGGGTGAGAGAACCTTGGAAAACTGCTCTGCTGCGTGGCTTTCAGTCTTGGGTTTTATGTTGAATGGATTAGTTTCCGTGTGGTCTTTGGCCAATCATTTTAATTCAGAGTCTTTCCTGGTGGTGCATGCATCGCTCAGCCAAAATGGATGCTAGCGAGAGGGATGCAGCATCGAAACATGTATATTATCTAGGGTGAAACAGATCACCAGCCCAGGTTGGATGCATGAGACAAGTGCTCGGGTCTGGTGCACTGGCAAGACACAGAGGGATCGGGTGGAGAGGGAGGTGGGAGGGGGGATTGGGATGGGGAATACATGTAAACCCATGGCTGATTCATGTCAATGTATGACATAAAACACTACAATATTGTAAAGTAATTAGCCTCCAACTAATAAAAATTAATGAAAAAAAAAATATATATATATATATCATATTTTATACCTGAATGCTAGGCAAGTAATGTAGACCAAGTAAAACTGATTTCTGGCAACTTGAGTCATCAAGGAGGAAAGAGAAAAAATCAGTCCATCTGTGCATAAGCAACCTCCAGAGGTTAACTACAACAAATATTTTAGGAGGGCATTTCTCTCACACGGTCCCAGTGTGTGCCAAACTCTGTGAGGAAGGGTCCTAGCTGATGGGCTGATGCTAGGCAATACTAGTCCAGGATGTTCCCCTGTATCTTTCTCACATGTGTGAAAAGAGTCTCCAGTGCAGCAGGCCTACTTTCTGGGCTTCCTCCTCCCTGACTCTGCACTTTTCAAAGAACCTTGGCCTTTTCAAAATCCTGGATCCTACCCTATCATGTCCTCCATTTCCACAGGCCAGCTCATGACCCACAAAAGGGTCCACAAACAGTGTACATCTGTGTCTCTTTTTCTGTTTTGCATATATGGTTATTGTTGTCATCTTTCTAAATGCCATATATATGTGTTAATATACTGTATTGGTCTTTATCCTTCTGGCTTACTTCACTCTGTATAATGGGCCCCAGTTTCATCCATCTGATTAGAACTGATTCAAATGAATTCTTTTTAATGGCTGAGTAATATTCCATGGTGTATATTACTATTCCATGGTATACACAGCTTCCTTATCCATCCGTCTGCTGATGGACATCTAGGTTGCTTCCATGTCCTGGCTATTATAAACTGTGCTGCGGTGAACATTGGTGTGCACGTGTCTCTTTCAGATCTGGTTTCCTAAGTGTATATGCCTAGAAGTGAGATTGCTGGGTCATATGACAGTTTGTATGGAAATACCGAAAACCTCGAACAGCCAAAGCAATCTTGAGAAAGAAAAATGGAACTGGAGGAATCAACCTGCCTGACTTCATACTATACTACAAAGCCACAGTCATCAAGACAGTATGGTACTGGCACAAACACAGAAGTATAGATCAGTGGAACAGAATAGAAAGCTAAATAGAAAGATAAATCCATGAACCTATGGACACCTTATCTTCGACAAAGGGGAAAAGGATATACAATGGAAAAAAGACAACCTCTTTAACAAGTGGTGCTGGGAAAACTGGTCAACCACTTGTAAAAGAATGAAACTAGAACACTTTCTAACACCATACACAAAAATAAACTCAAAATGGATTAAAGATTTAAATGTAAGACCAGAAACTATAAAACTCCTAGAGGAGAACATAGACAAAACACGCTCCGACATAAATCACAGCAGGATCCTCTATGACCCACTAGCCAGTGTATTGGAAATAAAAGCAAAAATAAACAAATGGGACCTAATGAAACCTAAAAGCTTTTGCACAACAAAGGAAACTATTAGCAAGGTGAAAAGACAGCCCTCAGATTGGGAGAAAATAATAGCAAACAAAGCAACAGACAAAGGATTCATCTCAAAAATACGCAAGCAACTCCTGCAGCTCAATTCCAGAAAAATAAGTGACCCAACCAAAAAATGGGCCAAAGAATTAAACAGACGTTTCCCCAAAGAAGACATACAGATGGCTAACAAACACATGAAAAGATGTTCAACATCACTCATTATCAGAGAAAATGCAAATCAAAATCACAATGAGGTACCATTACACGCCAGTCAGGATGGCTGCTATCCAAAAGTCTACAGGCAATAAATGCTGGAGAGGGTGTGGAGAAAAGGGAACCCTCTTACACTGTTGGTGGGAGTGCAAACTAGTACAGCCGCTATGGAGAACAGTGTGGAGATTTCTTAAAAAAAAAAAAAAAAAACTGAAAATAGAAATACATATTATTTTCTTTGTTTGATTTAATTAATGTGTTTTAATTCCAGGTTACTTTACTTTACAATTTTGTCGTGTTTGTGTTTTTTGGGTGTTGTTGTTTTTGTTTTGCCATACATTGATATGAATCCGCCCTGGGTGTGTACGTGTGTCCCAGCTCCCCTGAACCCAATCGCACCTCCTCCCTCACCCCCATTCCTCTGCACTTTCCCAGTAAACCAGCTTTGAATGTCCTGCTTCACGTAATGAATTTGCACTGGTCACCTATTCGACATATGGTAGTAAACATGTTAAACTGCAGTTCACTCATATTGTCCCACCTTCAGCTTCTCCCTCATAGTCCAAAAGACTATTTAACATCTGTGTCTCTTTTGTTCTCTTGCATAAGGACTCACCCTTACCGCATTCCAAATTCCATATATACATGCCCATACACTATATGGGCACTTCTGCTTCTGGTTTACTTCAATCTGTATAACAGGCTCCAATTTCATCCACCTCATGAGAACTGACACAAATATGTTATTTTTTTCATTTTATAGCTGAGTAACAATTCATTGTGTATATTTACTACAACTTTCTTATTCATTTGCAAACTGATGGACATCTAGATTGCTTCCACTTCCTAAATAGTGTAAACATTTTCCCACTGAACATTGGAGTACATATCTCTCTTTCAAATCTGTTTTCCCTAGTGTGTATGCCCAGATGTGGGGTTGCTGGGTAATATGGTAGTCCTATTACAAGTGTTTTAAGGAATCTGCACACTGTTCTCCATAGTGGCCAAAGTACCTTGCAGTCCGACCAAGAGTATAAGAGGATCCCTTTTTCTGCACACTTTCCCCAGAATTTATTACTTATAGATTTTTTGATGTCAGCCATTCTGACCAGTGTTAAATATCACCACATTGTGGCTTTGGTTTGTACTTCTCTGTTCATGAGTGATGTTGAGCATCTCCTCATGTGTTTGTCAGCCATCTGTATTTCTTCTTTGGGGAAATGTCTGTTTAGTTTGGCCATTTGAAAAAAAAATAAATTGGTCATTTAGTTTTCTGGTGTTGAGCTGCATGAACTGCTTGCTCATTTTGGAGATTAATTATTTGTCTGTTGCTTCATTTGTTATTGTTTTCTTTTATTCACAAGGGTGCCTTTTCACCTTCCTTATAGTTTCTCTTGTGAGCGAAAGCTTTTTAAGTTTCACAGAACAAGATAGTGGAGTAATAGGTGAACATGGAATGTATCTCTCTCCATGGATACGTCAGGAAAACCTTCAGACACAGATATGCATGAAGAACACCAGCTGAGAATGGACAGGAGGAGCTGACCAGAGGACAAGAATATGTAGAATCATGTAAAGTTATCAGGATGAAGGAACTAGGAGGAAAACCAGGAGTGTTAGTAGGACATGACCCGCTCAAGGTGGATGGGGGAACTGAAGCAAGGGTCCAATCCCCACATCAGGGTAATTGTCTGAATCAGAGAGGAAACATTTAAGACTGCCACTGAAACCAGCTGTACTGTGGCAGCCTAAATAGAATGAGAATCAGACAGTCCTTGCCACAGCCATACACACCCTGGACAACAAAATGGGTCCCCTGGACCCATGCCTGGGACCTGGAGTTTGGGGACCGTGAAGGAATCACAGGATGAGGGCTTATATTGACTATGGAGAGACAAAGAGAGGGGATGTAAGGGAGGATCCTGTGGTGGGAAATGTTTGTGTAGGAAAGCCTGGCAACCATGGAAGCAAGGCGAATACTGCTGAGTCACGTGTAGGGGGTGAAGGCATCACTATAGATTCTCTCTCCCCACACAGCATCATTGGCAACTGAACAATAGAGAAGCTGGCACATCAAGAGCCTGACACACTAAACTACAGATAGGATCCCACCCAGGGTGTCCTTTTATGTGTCTGATGCACAGATCTACTGAAAAGTATCCCAGGCAGAAGGTCCCTGTTTGTGCCTAACCACATGGAGCGACAGAGAAGGAACCCAGGCAAGGGAGCCCTCTACTTGCCTCAGTGGGCAGAATCCCAGAAAATGACTGGTCAAAGAGGCTGTCTGATCGCCAGCTACAAGAGGCTCAAAGAAAGACTTGATAGGGCCATAAATCCTGTGGTGGAGGCAGTCCGTGTCCCTCCAACACTTGGAACCACCAGAGTGTCCTCAAGCCAATCAGCTATGCCACCTTCATTCTCAATACTCACTAGGTCAAAGCTGCCACGGGCAACACATATCTTGCGTCTATGCACTCAGGATCATTCGGGCAGTTTCCCACTCTTTTAGGCCCAGTAGACTGTGCCCTGTCAGGCTTTTTCTGTCAGATGGAGGAGTGGTCTCCAGGCAAGAATACTGGAGCATATTTATCAATAATGGTTGCCATACCTTTCTAGAGCACTATATTTCCTTCTACCCTAACTGATAACTCCCCCCTGAGTAGCTGGTGCTGCCAGGTTCCCTGGGACTCAAGCAGCTGCACCACCTCCACACCTAGCCCAAATGGGACAAACAGTCCCAGAAGCAAACCCTAATGGCCAACCCGCATGCTGAGTTGGAAATAAAATCACAAATGAAACCCATGGGAAGAGGCTGTGGACAAATAGACAAAAACCTCCCACCAGCTGTACAAGCTGCAGATTGAACCCACATGATCAACTAGTCAGACTCTGTGTCTAAGGGATATATAAAAGGTAACTGATAGCTCCCACAAAAGAAACCATACTGGTTCTGATGGCTTTGGGCATTTGAGCCAAGAACACACAGGAGTAGGTCCACATTGGAATCTGAGCTACCTCCACAGCAGATCCAGAGATCAGCAGAGTGTTGGAGGGCATCCTAGGGAGGGGAGGTGAACTGTGACTCCCAGTGAGGGAAAGGACTCTGACAGCATTCACTCAAGAGAAACGTTTCTCTTTCTTATATTTTGACTTACTCTGCAGATCTTTCAGAATTTCTTTCTTTCTTCTCTCCCTGCCCCACCGCATCCCCTGTGTTGTAGTTGTTACTTTTTTTTTTCTTTTTTTTTTGCAATATGGAATCTAATTAAGCTTTTGAGGGTTTCTTTTCCCCCAGTCACTCTGTTTTGTTGTTGTTGTTGTTACATGCCTCTTCCTCTACGTTGGCCTTTGTAGGTTTGTAGAGTTTGCCTTTCTCTCTCTCTCTTTAAATTTTAATTTTTAACCCTAGGATTATTTTCTACATTTACTCCTTTACTTGCTTTTCCTACTGTTCTTTCCCCCTTGCAGTTAATCTTTAATGTGTATAAATCTTCCTTATCAGCCTCTATTTAACTTTGTAAAACTATTCTTTCATTCTTTACTTCTCTTTCCTCTCAATGTATTTGTTAGGTTATTTTAATTGCTTTGTTCCTGAGCTGGCCCCTTGCTTTAGCTTTGTTTTCCAGTCTGTGCTGTATTTGATTAATTTTGTACCAGTGTATATATATTTTTCTTTCATTTTATTTTTGTTGGAATGTTTTGATTTTGCTTATGGGTCAATATGTACCTGTATATATTTAGTCACATTTTTTTTTTTTTGTTACTATAAACCTCTGCCTCTACCTTGGGCTTTTGCAGTTCTGTGTAGTTTTCCTCTTTTCTTTCATCATCTTCTTGTGCTGTTTTCATTTTTTCTTATCAAAATTTTAATTTTAAAATCCTATCACATTTTCTCACACTGATTCATGTGTTTTCTTTTCTATAGCTCTTTGCCCCATGCATTTAAGCTTCAATGGATATAAAATTTCTTCATCTAATGCTATATACCTCCGTCTTTATATTTTTTTCTTTCTTTGCTTTTCTTTTTTTTTCATTCCTCTAAACATATTTAAAATTTTATTTCACTGCTTTATACCCACTCAACACTTCGCTTTAGTTTGTTTTCCAGTTTGGTTTTAATTAGTTTTCTTCTTAACATTTTAACATAACTTTTGTTTTACAGTTTTACCAATTCAATCTACTGTACTTTATTTCTTTGAACTGTTCTGACTTTGCTTATAGGTGCATAAGTAAATGTGTATATTTCATTTTATTTAATTATTATGTGTCTTATCTTATAACTGCCTTTTTCTGGGATTCATCTTTGGTTTCTCATCTTTGGACACTTATTTGATCTGACATAATGTCATAACAAACCACTGGTGGAATCTTTATTTCTGACCAGAGTTCAAGCTCTGAGCCATTGGATTGTGAGCCCTGATTCCAAAACCCTATATGGTCAGATAATTCACCCTACTTAGTATCAAATAGAGAGAACTTACATAAACTAAACGACTTGAATACAAGACCCAGCATCACCCGAGAGCAACCAATGGTAGCACCCTGAGCAGGACACCTCATGTAAACAACAACAAGAAAAAAAAAAAAAAACCCAAAACCAAAAATGCAAACCAAATCATCAGCAGACAGGATTACTAACTCATTTAAGCTAGCCCTTAAGAGGAAAATAAAACAAACAAACAAAAATTCAACACAAATCTCACCCTATAGGAAGCTCACAGAATCCACTAAAACAACCTTCAGAGGGCAGAAACCAAACGAAAGAAAGAATTCAAACTTGAAGCCTAGGCAAAGGAGAACTCAGACACAGAAAGTTTACTTAAAGAAAGGAAAGAAAGAAAATGCAGAGAAGTACTCCACAAATGGAGGAACAAAGTATAAACACAGGAGCTTAAATAAATAAAGTGGAAATAGGCAAACAAACTGAAAAAAAAAAAGAAAGAAAGAAAAATAATAGTAAAGATGATCAGAAACTTTGTAAGCAAAATAGAGAACATGCAAAGATCAATTAACAAAGACCAATAAGAATTAAAGAATAAACATACAGTGACAAACAAGACAATTATTGAAATTAAGAATACTCTAGAAGGAATCAACGACAGCATATCTGAAACAGACGAAGGCATCAATGAGCTGGAATGTAAAATTGTGGAAGTAACCTCTGAAGAGCAGAATAAAATAAAAAGAATGAAAAGAACTGGGGATAATCTCAGTGGACTCAGGGACAATGGCAAACTCACCAGCATTTGAATTATACAGGTGCTAGAGAACAAGATTGAAAGAAAGTGTATGAGAATATTTTTCAAGGGATTATTGTTGGAAATTTCCCTAACATGGAAAAGGAAATAGTCAATCACAACCAAGAGGCACAAAGAGTTCCATACAGGATAAGCCCAAGGAGAAACATGGCAAGACACATAGTAATCAAAGTAACACATATTAAACACAGAGAAGGAAAATTAAAAGCATCAAGGAAGAAGCAACAAGTAACATACAAGGGAAACCCCAAACACATACCCACTGAACTTTCAGCAGAAACTCTGCAGGACAGAAGGGAATGGCAGGTTATATCTAAAGTATTGAAAGAGAAAAATCTACAACCAAGATTTTAGTCCCCAGCAAGGATCTCATTCAAAATTGATGAAGAAGCAAAAAGCTTTTCAGACAAGCAACATTTAAGAGAACTCAGTGCCACCAAAGCAGCTTTACAACAAACGTTAAAGGGACTTATACAGTCCAGAAATACAAGAGAAGAAATAAAGATCTACAAAATCAACCCCAAACGATTAAGAAAATAACAATAGGAACATACATATCAATAACTACTTTAAAAATAAATAGATTACATGCTGAAAAGACACAGCCTGGCTGAATGGATACAAAAATAAGACCCATATATCTGCTCTCGGCAAGAAACACACTTCAGGCTTCAAAACACATGGAGACTGAAAGTGAATGGAGGAAAAAAAATATTCCTTGTAAATTGGAACCAAAGTATTCTGGAGGAGCAAACCGCATATCAGTAGAAATAGGCCTGAATATAAAGATTACAAGAGATAAGGAAGGACATTATATAATGATCAAGGAACCAATCAAGGAGGAAGACAAAGCAATTGTAAATACCTATGCCCCCCACATAGGAGCACCTCAAAACATAACAGATATAAAGGAGAAATTGACAGGAACGCAATAATAGGAAACATTACTACCCCAGTCACAACAATAGGCAGATCATCAAAACAGAAAATTAATAAGAACACACAAGTCTTAAAGGAAAGAGAAGATGGCATGGGTTTCCTTTGTATCTTCAGGGCCTCCCTGAAGAATATTTCTTCTTTGCAAGTGGACATGGAACACTCTCCAGGAAAGATCACATCTTGGGTCACAAATCAAGACTCAGTAAATTTAAGAAAATTGAAATCATATCAAGTATCTTCTTCTACAACTATGCTTATGAGACTAGATATCATATGCAAAAACAAAAACAAAACTTTAAGAAGCACTAACATATGGAGATTAAACTTGTTCCTAAATAACCAACAGGTTACTGAAGAAATCAAAAGAGAAATTTAAAAAAAAAAAAAAAACTTATAGAAACAAATAACAATGAACACACGACAAGTCAAAATCTATGGGATACAGAAAAGCAGATCTAAGAGCGGAGTTTATAGCAATAAAATTCTACTTCAAGAAACAGGAAAACCATTGGATAGACAATCTAACTTTACACCTACAACTGCTAGAAAAAGAAGAATAAAAAAAAAAACAATGAAAAATGGGTAGAAGTAAAGATATCATAAAGTTCAGCAGAAACAAATGAAACATAAGTGAAAGAAACAATAGTAAGGATTAATAAAACTGAAAGCTTGTTCTTTCTAAAGATAAACATGGTTGACACACCTTTATCCAGACTCATCAAGAGAAATGAGAAAATAAGGTCGAGAAAACTGGAAATGAAAAAGGGGAGGTTAAAACAGAGAATGCAGAAACGTAAAGTATTATAAGAGACTATTATGGACAACTCTATGGGCATAAATTGGATAACCTGGAGGAAATGGACAGTCTTTTAGAAAAGTTCAAACATCCAAGATTGAACCAGGAAGAAATAGAAATTATGATCAACCCAGTTACAAGCACTGAAATTGAAGCTGTGATCAAGAATCCCCAAGAAAAACAAAAATCCAGGACAAAATGGGTTCACGGGAGAATTCTATCAAACATTTAGAGAAGAGTTAATATATATCCTTATAAAACTGTTTCAAAATATTGCAGGGGAAAGAACACTTCCAAACTCATTCTACAAGGTGAACATCACCCTGATACCAACCAGAGAAAGGCAACACAAAAGAAGAACAGTGCGGGCCAATATCACTGATGAACACAGATGCAGCAATCCTCAACAAAATTTTAGCAAACAAAAGTCAACAACACATCAAAAAACACATACACCATGATCACATCAGGTTTATTCCAGAAATGCAAGGATTCTTCACTACACATAAATCAATCAATGTGATACACTATATTAAAAAACTGAAAGATGAAACCCGCAAGATCACCTGAATAGATGCAGAAAAAGCTTTTAACAAAATTCATCTCCCATTTATGATTGAAACTCTTCAAAAGATAGGCATAGAATGAATCTACTTCAACATAGTATAGGCCACAGATGATAAGCTTACTGCAAACATTATTCTTAGTGGTGAAAAATTGAAAGCATTCCCCCTAAGATCAGGAACAAGGCACGGGTGTCTACTCTCACCACTACTATTCAACATCATTCTGAAAGCCCTAGCTGGAACAATCAGAGATGAAAAACAAATGAACATAATCCTGATGAGAAAATGAAAAATATAGTTCTCACTATTTGCAGATGACATAGTAAGTGTACATAGAAAACCCTAAAGATCGTATCAGAGGGGATTACTAGAGGTAATCAGTCGATATGGAAAAGATGCAGCATGCAATTTTAATGCATGGAAATCACTTGCATTTCTATATACTAACAATGAAAAATCAGAGAGAGAAATTAAGACATACATCCCAGCCACCATTGCAGTAAAAAGAATTAAATATCTAGGAATAAACTTACCTAAGGAGTCAAAATAACTGTATGCAGAAAATCATAAGAAAGAAATGAAATAAAAGGCTTCCCTGGTGTCTCAGTCTCTAAAGAATGTACCTACAATGCGAGAGACCCGGGCTTGACCCCTGGGTTGGGAAGATCCCCTGGAGAAGGAAATGGCAACCCACTATGCTATCCTTGCCTGGAGAATTCCATGGACAGAGGAGCCTGGAGGGCTACAGTCTATAGGGTAAAAAAGGGTCAGAAACAACTGATTAACTAACCTTAAAGAAAGAAATCAAAGGCGACATGAATAGATGGTGAGATATTTCATGTTCTTGGGAAGGAAAACAATCAATATTGCTAAAATGACAATACAATCAAATATGATTTACAGATTCAATATGATCTGTTCCAAATTACCAATGCATTTTTCATAGAACTAGAAAACATATTTGACAGCTTTTATGGAAATGCAAAGGATCCCAAATAGCCAAAGCAGTCTTGAGAAAGAATATCGCTGGAGGAATCAACCTTCCTGACTTCAGATTATACTACAAAGCTACAGTCATCAAGACAATATGCTACTGGCACAAAAACAGAAATATAGTCCAATGGTACAAGATAGAAAGCCCAGAAACAAACCTGTGGATCCATGGGCACCTTATTTTTGACAGAGGAGGCAAGAATATGCAATGGGGAAAAGAAAGCCTCTTCAATAAATGGTGCTGGAAAAACTGGAGAGCTATATGTAAAAGAATGAAGTTAGAATACTCCTAAAACCATACACAAAGGTAAACTCCAAATGGATTAAAGACCTAAGGTAAGACCAAAACCTATAAAACTCTTAGAGGAACACATAGGCCAAACACTAGATGACATATATTCTCTGTGACCCAATTCCTAGAGTAATGGGAAAAAAAGAAACTAAACAAGTTTAAACTGATTAAACATAAGTTTTTGAACAATAAAGAAAACTGTAAGTAAGGTGGAAAGACAACCTTCAGAATGTGAGACGATAAGAACAACTGAAACAACTAGCAAAGGATTAATTTCCAAAATAGACAAGCAACTCATACAATTCAATACCAGTAAAACAAACAGCCCAAACAAAAAGTGGGGAAAAAATTCAAATAGATATGTTTTCCATAGAAAACATACAGATGACTAACAAACACATGAAAAGATGTTCAACATCATTTAATTTAATGTCACTCAACATCACTAAATTATTCAGTTCCAGTTCCAGTTCAGTCTCTCAGTCTGTGGTCCAGCCATCTCATTCTCCTGCCCTCAATCTATCCCAACATTAGGGTCTTTTCAAATGAGTCAGCTATCCACAACAGGTGGCCAAAGTATTGGAGTTTCAGCATCAACATCAGTCCCTAAATGAACACCCAGGACTGATCTCTTTTAGGAAGGACTCGTTGGATCTCCTTGCAGTATAAGGGATTCTCAAGACTCTGCTCCAAAACCACAGTTCAGAAGCATCAATTCTTAGGCACTCAGCTTTCTTTATACCCAACTCTCACATTCCATACATGACTACTGGAAAAACCATATCCTTGACTAGATCAATCTTTGTTGGCAAAGTAGAGACTCTGCTTTTTGATATGCTATCTAGGTTGGTCATAACTTTCCTTCCAAGGAGTAAGCAACTTTTAATTTCAGGGCTGCAATCACCATCTGCAGTGATTTTAGAGGCCAATAAAATAAAGTCAGCCCCTGTGTCCACTGTTTCTCCATCGATGCCATGAAGTGGTGCGACCAGATGCCATCATCTTAATTTTCTGAACGTTGAGCTTTCAGCCAACATTTTCACTCTTCTCTTTCACTTTCTGCCAGAAGTGTGGTGTCATCTGCACATCTGAGGTTTTTGATACTACTCCTGGAAATCTTGATTCCAGCTTGTGGTTCATCTAGCCCAGAGTTTATCATGATGTACTCTGCGTGTAAGTTAAATAAGCAGAGTGACAATATACAATTTTGACGTACTGCTTTTCCTATTTGGAACAAGTCTGCTGTTCTATGTCCAGTTCTAACTGTTGATTCCTGACCTGAATACATGTTTCTCAAGAGGCAGGTCAGGTTGTCTGGTATTCCCACCTCTTTCAGAATTTTCCACAGTTTATTGTGATCCACACCGTCAAAGGCTTTGGCATTGTCAATAAAGTAAAAATAGATGTTTTTTTCTTTTTTCTTTTTTCTGAAACTCTCTTGCATTTTTGATGATCCAGTGGACGTTGGCAATTTGATCTTTGGTTCCTCTGCCTTTTCTAAATCTAGGTTGAACGTCTGGAAGTTCATGGTTCACGTATTGCTGAAACCTAGCTTGGGGAATTTTGAGCATTATTTACTAGTGTGTGAGATGAGTGCAATTTTGCAGTAGTTTGAACACTCTTTGGCATTACCTTTCTTTGGGATTGGAGTGAAAACTGGTCTTTTCCAGTCCCGTAGCCACTGATAAGTTTTCCCAATTTGCTGACATATTGAGTGTACCACTTTCACAGCGTCATCTTTTAGGATTTGAAAGAGCTCATTTGGACTCCATCACTTCTACTAGCTTGGTTCACAGTGATGCTTCCTAAGGCCCACTTGACTTCACATTCCAGGATGCCAGCTCTAGGTGAGTGTGAGTGATCGTATCCTCATGATTATCTGGGTCATGAAGATCCCTTTTGTACATTTATTCTGTGTATTTTTGCCACTTCTTCTTAAAATCTTCTGCTTCTGCTAGTTCCATACAATTTCTATCCTTTATTGAGCCCATATTTCCATGAAATGTCCCCTTGGTATCTCTAATTTTCTAGAAGATATCTCTAGTCTTTCTCATTCTATTGTTTCCGTCTATTTCTTTGCATTGATTGCTCAGGAAGGCTTTCTTATCTTTCCTTGCTATTCTTTGGATTTCTGCATTCAAATGGGTGTATCTCTCCTTCCTGCCTCTTTTCTTTTCACAGCTATTTATAAGTCATCCTTAGACAGCCATTTTGCATTTTTGCAAATCTTTTTCTTGGGGGTGGTCTTGCACCCTGTCTCCTGTACAATGTCATGAGCCTCTGTCCATTGTTCATCAGGCACTCTGTCTATCAGATCTAGTCTCTTAAATCTATTTCTCACTTACACCGTATAGTCATAAGGGATTTGATTTAGGTCATACATAAATGGTCTAGTGGTTTTCGACAATTTCTTCAATTTCAGTCTGAATTTGGCAATAAGGAGTTCATGATCTGAGCTACAACCAGCTCCTGGTCTTGTATTTACTGACTGTATAGTAAGTGTATCTTCTCCACCTTTGGTTGCAAAGAATATAATCAATCTGATTTTGGTGTTGGCCGTCTGGTGTTTTCCATTTGTAGAGTCTTCTCTTTTGTTGTTGGGAGAGGGTGCTTGCTATGACCAGTGCGTTCTCTTGGCAAAACTCTGTTAACATGTATCCTGCTTCATTCTGTACTCCAAGGCCAAATTGGCCTGTTACTCCAACTTAAGTTCCTACTTTTGCATTTCAGTCCCCTCTAAAGAAAAGGACATTTTTCTTTTTCTTTTTTTCTTTCTTCCTTCCTTTCTTTCTTTCTTCCTTCATTCCTTTCTTCCTTTCTCTTTCTTTTCTTTCTTTCTTTCTTTCTTTTTGGTGTTACTTCAAAAGAAGTCTTGTACATCTTCATAGAGGTGTTCTACTTCTGCTTTTTCAGCATTACTGGTTGGGCCATAGACTTGGATTACTGTGATTTTGAATGGTTTGCCTTGGAAATGAGCAGAGATCATTCTGTCGTTTTTGAGATTGCATCCAAGTAATGCACTTTGGACTCTTTTGCTGACTGTGATGGCTACTCCATTTCTTCTAAGGGATTTCTACCCACAGTAGTGAATATAGTAGTTATCTGAGTTAAACTCATCCATTCAATTCCATTTTAGTTCACTGATTGCTAAAATGTCGACGTTCACTCTTGCTATCTCCTGTTTCACCCGGTCCATTTTGCCTTGATTCATGGAACTAACATTCCAGGTTCCTATGCAATATTGCTCTCTACAACATCAAACCTTGCTTCTATCACCAGCCCCATCCACAATTGGGTGTTGTTTCTTCTTTGGCTCTATTCCTTCATTTTTCTGGAGTTATTTATCCACTGCTCTCCAGCAACATATAGGGCACCTACCGACCTAGGGAATTCATCTTTCAGTGTCCTATCTTCTTGACTTTTCATACTGTCAATGGGGTTCTTGAGGCAAGAATGCCGAAGTGATTCCATGGGGTTCTCAAGGCAAGAATATTGAAGTGGTTTGCCGTTACCTTTTCCAGTGGAACACATTCTACACTTTTAGAGAAATAGAAATTAAAACTGCAATGACATATCACCTCACAGAAGTCAGAATGCCATCATCAAAATGTCTAAAAGCAGTAAAGGAATTTTTTGGAGAGGGTGTGGAGAAAAGGAAACACTATTGCCCACTTTTTGTGGGCATGTAAACTAATTTGGCAACTATCATGGCAAATATATGGTGAAACAGTGGAAACAGTGGCTTACTTTATTTTGGGGGGCTCCAAAAATCACTGCAGATCGTGACCTCAGCCATGAATTAAAAGACACTTGCTCCTTGGAAGCAAAGTTATGACCAACCTAGACAACATATTAAAATGCAGAGACATTACTTAGTAAACAAAGGTCCGTCTACTCAAGGACATGGTTTTTCCAGTAGTCATGTATGAATGTGAAAGTTGGACTATAGAGAAATCTGAGTGCAGAGAAATTGATGCCTTTGAAGTGTTGTGTTGAAGAAGACTCTGTGAGTCCCTTGAATGCAAGGAGATCCAACCTAAAGAGGGACACCTTTAGGAGTCCATCCTAAAGGATATCAGTCCTGGCTGTTTACTGGACTGATGCTGAAGCTGAAACTCCAATACTTTGGCCTCCTGGTGAGAAGACTTGACTCTTTGGAAAAGACCCAGCTGTTGGGAAAGGTTGAGGGCAGGAGGAGAAGGGGATGGCCGAGGATGAGATGATTGGATGGCATCATCGACTCAATGGACATGGGTTTGGCTTGACTCCGGATGTTGGTGATGGATAGGGAGCCCTTGCTTGTGCTATTCATGGGGTCGCAAAGAGTGGGACACGACTGAGCGACTGGACTGAACTGAACTGATTGACGACCCTATATGCAAGACAGCGAAGGAGACATGGATGTAAAAACAGTCTTGTGGAATATAGGGAGAAGGTGAGGGTGAGCCAATATTAGGGAACTACTTTGAAACCTGTATATTACCCTATGTCAAATCGATGACAAGTGCAAATTCATTGCATGAAGCAGGACACTCAAAGCTATTTCTTTGCAAAAGACCAGAGGAATGGGTTGATGATGGAGGTGAGAGTGGGTGAAGGGGATTTTGGACATATGTACACCCAAGGCTGACCCATGTCAATGTATTTCAATAAACCCCACAATTGTAAAGTAAGAAGCCTCCAATGAAATAAAATTAATTAAATCAAACAAAGGAAGAAAATAATGTATATTTCAAATTTATACGTGATGCTAGGCAAGTAACATAGACTGAGTAAAACTGATTTCTGGTACCTTGGGTCATCAAGCAGAAAAGAAAAAAAAAAAAAAAATCCGTCCACCTGGTCCTAAGCAAGCTCCAGTGGTTAACTACAGCAAATATTTTACGAGGTCATTTCTCTCACATGGTGCCATGTGTGACACACTCTGCGAGGGTCCTGGCTGATGCTAGACAACACTAGCCCAGGATGTTCCCTTGTATCTGTCTCACTTGTGTGGAATGTGTCTCCTGTGTTGCAGGCCCACTTTCTGGGCCTCCTCCTCCCAGGCTCTGCACTTTACCAAAGGACCGTGCTCTCTTCTAAATACTGGGTCCTACCCTACCATGTCATCAATTTCCACAGGGCAGTTCATATCCCACAGACTTAAAGAGGTCAAAGACAGTGGTTTAAAAGTCCTACCTTACTTAACTTACTCTGGGTGACTACTTAAACGACACCACCAGTTCCTGGTACAAACACACACAACAGAGCAGAGATTTTGAGGGTTTTTTTATGTCTCTTGAGGTAATTGCAGATTTGTGGAGCCACCTTCCTGAATTATCAATGACCATCATTTCCTCATTCTTCTCCTGGACTGTGAGCTACAGAGATACATTGACTATTCTCCCCCAGTCTGTACACGCCTTGTGCATCCTTTCCTAGTTGCTCCCCATCTCATGTACTTGGCCTTCATCTCTGTGTCTGCAGTAGACTGGACACACTCACACACACATACACACACACACACACACAGAAGCATACCCAAATGCGGTTGACACAAACACATGCAATGCATGTACACACATATGCAAGGCCCAGGGACCCAGATGCAAACAGGGAACACGTGTTTCCATAGCTGAAGATGCTGTGTCCAGTAATGTGGGAGATAACATCAGCAGGCACTATTTGGGATTTTGGGATACCTGTGCATTTCTTCCAACAGATCTTCAATTATGTACGCAACCAGCCCAAAGCCACTTCCAACATTGTATGGTGGTAGAGAATGGCCTAACAGTGGATGTGGAAATTCATAGAATATGCCAAAGTCAGCATAAAAGTGAAGTGGACACCAGAGATAAATCCCTTCCAACTGATAGGCCTTCCCAGGGTGAGGGGCAGGATTGAAGAACCCAGGCAATTTCAAACTCATTGAGCAGCAGGATG
The DNA here is from genome assembly GCF_019320065.1 of Cervus canadensis. Taxonomy (NCBI): domain Eukaryota; kingdom Metazoa; phylum Chordata; class Mammalia; order Artiodactyla; family Cervidae; genus Cervus; species Cervus canadensis. The sequence goes on from NC_057420.1 coordinate 4,304,382, forward strand.
TTTGTGGCTGGCAGGACCCATTGGGATGGATCATTCTGACAGTGGTACTTCATTCTCCCTGCCTCCATCAGAGGCACCTAGGACTCTCATGCTGTAACCACAGCTTCTTTAAGTGAAACTTGGTCATATTAAACCACCAAGGCTCCTGTCACAGCCTGTCAGCTGCAACCAGGCTCTGCAGTCAACCTGCATGAGCCTACATTTCCCCATTTGGGAAAGGAGAGAGTCCTGGCCTCTACACTTCAGGTCCTACCACCTGACCCCTACAAAACCCATGTTTCTGTCACTTATCTTGAGGTAGTACTGTAGAGGATCGAAACACAGATATTCATGAATGATCTGTTGGCAACACAAACAAGGTGATCATGTGGCTGATCAGGCCCCAAAACCTCCTGTGAGCAGTCAAGAACTCCAACCAATTGCCAATTCTGAGGAGGCCCAGTGCAACGCCACCTCACAAATAGTGAGTCAGCTTATAAACTTGCAGATTTCTCTTGTGTACTTTCTTTTGCCTTGCTACATTTCTCTTTCTCGTTAACTTACTATTTAACTTTGATGTGTCTTCATATGGGTCTGTGTTCATCTTTCTAGAACTCTCTGCTCTTTCTCTTCCTGAAATTCTAAGTTTCTTTCTTTCTTCAGGTTTTGGAACTCTTCAACTGCTTTCTATGTCTTCCTCTCTCAGACCCCAAATATTTGGATGCTGCTACTCTTGATGCTGTCCCAGAGAGTCTTTAAACAGGCCTTTATTTGGAAATTTGTTCATCCATTTAATATTCTGATTGGGTACTTTTCATCACCTCATCTCTGTTATTTCTTTCTACTGTGGTTTCTGTTTCATTATTTTATTCTTTGCCTGAGTGGTTCTTTTTTTTTTTTTTTCTCATTTCTTGTTAAAAGGTTTAGTGTGTCCATCTACATTTTTCTCTATCTGATTTTGCATTCTTTTTATTGTTATTCTTCAATTCAATCTGTTAAGTGATTTCTTTATACAATTTTTGCTTCTTTATGTTCCTTTTTATCTTTCTCCTTCATTGGAAACAAATGCACATGCCTTCTCATTTTTTTTTTTAATCTTTCAGTTTGTTTGTGAAATAAGGTGAAATTAACCAATGACTGTCATGGTAAAGGGGTGGTCTTATGTGGGAACAGTCCTGTGTAGTCTACATTTGCCCAGTGGTTTTGCTTGGAGAGCTGGACATGACAATAGTGTGCATCTTGTGACACATCAGTGTGTCCTGGCAGTGTTCACACTGGCAGGAGATGGTGTTGGAGACAGAGGGCTTAATGCCACTGACAGGTATTATGGGGCTATTGCTCTGCTCAGTGTCCAATAATATGACTTGAGGTTGGGAATTTCTCCCAGTTTTCAGGAACAGCACTCTTGAGGGTTGACTCTGAACTGATTCTGTTTCTTCTGAGTTCATTCTCTTTCCTGTCTCAGGAATGGCAAATTCACCTCAGATGGAAGCAGCTATGGAGCAAGAGGAACTAGAGTAGGTGTTGAATGTGGTTTGGGGCATGGGGTACACACTGTGGTGGTCCTGGGAAGCTGGCCAGCATTCTGAGCAGGTTCCCTCCGATTCTTCTGCATTGTTTTGGAGACAAATGCGTGTGTACACGCTCTTCAGTAGTGGAGTCCAAGTTTTTTAGAGTCTTACTGCTCATTGTACTGGCTTTCAAACCAGCTAGTGGGTTCATCTTCTTGATGTCAGGTCCCAGGCCGAGGATCCCATTATACACTCTGAACCTGTCACACTGTGTTGATTCTCCAAGCCCATAATATCCATCTCCTCGTGTGTGTCCTTTTCTTGGGGCCCAGCTCCCAACCTGATTGCTTATCCTCCCTTGTTTCCTGACTCTATGCACATCTTTATTACAGCATTGGTTGTATGGTGTCTTTTGCCCATAACACTAGTTATGTTCTGTTAATTTTCAGTGAGTTGCTCTAAATGTAGAGACATTTTTAATGGTGCTGATTGTGGCCTTCTCATACTCCACCAGCTTCTACTTTCCCAGGAATGTGGTTGTACTAGCCAGCACTTTTAATAATTATATTCAGGGAGAGCAGCCATTGTAGAGGCTTGCCCTTTATAATGCCTCACAGTTTTTTAGGGTTTCGACAGAATGTTCTCACATTAAAATGGTAAGCTTTTGGCCAATCATTCTATGTGTTTGCCAGGTCAAATGAAATAATGAGGGAATCATATTGGACTGTCATTTCTTGATTAGGTGAACAGATGGAAGTAGATAATGAAATGATTCATAAGAGAAAATAGAAAGAACACTGTCTTAGAGTGTATAAGCTTGAGGACTGCCGAAGAGATCCAACAAGGATGTTTGGGAGAGAATACTTTTTATATGAGGATGAAGACTCAATGTGTGAGAGTTTAGCCAGGTGAGGGTATGGAGCTATTGTTTTCCATCCATTTCGCAGACTTCTTGGCTGAAAGCACTTTAAGCAGTGTCTCTATATGAATCTTGTCAAAATACTCCTGTAATCTATCTGTGTTGGGTTGAAATCTCCAAAGAACATTTTGTTAAAGAGTCCAATGTTGCTTTTTCTGAGAGTTAAAGTGCTTTCTCTGGTCAGAGTAATTTATATCTATTGATTCAGGGAAACCGGAATAAATCTAGTAAAGAATGTGTTTATCTGTCGTGAAGAGGAATTGTAAATGTCAATGATTATGGCATCAGAGCTGAAAGGCCCAGCAGAAGGGAGTAGTGGCAGATGAAATCATTCTGCAAGGGGGACCATTAGCAACAGCCTAGGAATCTGTCAATGTGCAGATATTTGCAAGACCCCTTTTTGTGGCCTTCTGAAGGACTAAGGACTTCTTGAGGTGAAAAACTACAAGCTTAACCAATTGGGTTGTACTATCCTTTACTACAGAGATGCCTGAGGCCAGGAAGAACACCAACAATCTCCAGGAAGATTGCATTGTTTATCATGATGATGTTGCTACTTGCAAATGACCTGGCACTTGCCATTCTGAATCTGTTGGCACCAAATGCCTACACAAAGCACAAGAAAAGGGGAAGTAAGTTGATCTTCCTTCCTAAGTAGGGGAACCTAAAGGCCCTCTTGCAAGGGTCTGAGCATGTGGGAAAACACATCAGCTGAATTTTTCAAAGGCTTATACCATCAGGTGGTTGTTGTGACTCAGTCTCAAAGTCATGTCCTTGTCATCACACTTTGCATCCCTAGGGACTGCAGCATTATACATTTCTCTTTCCTTCCCTATCTCCTGGAGTTTGTCCAAAATATCTGTTTAGGCCTTTCCTAAAGCTACCCTTTCCATTTTATCAGCAATGTATTCTAGTTGGTCTGGGCATCTATACCACTTGACATTGCAGGAACTGTGTACAGAGAAATAGTACTGGATGTGGACTGGTTAGGGACTTGTAGTCTGGATAAAAATGAGAAACAAACAGAATGCCTCTGCTGCCTTTCACTTTGCATGGATCCATCATATTCCTAATGCAATGCTATTTATCTTGTCCTGTTTAAGCCGTGGCACTACACATTGACACTGTCTTTAACAGTAGAGATCTCGGTTTTAATTACCATAAGAATATATTTTCTTCATGTTTACAGCTTATAGCCTTGCAGAAGATATGAAGAGGTTGCAAGAATACACAGAAAAACTGTACAAAAAAAGATTATCGTGACCCAGATAATCACGACGGTGTGATCACTCGCCTAGAGACTGATGTCCTGCAATGTGAAATCAAATGGGACTTAGGAAGTCACTGTAGGGACAAATCTAGTGGACATGATGGAATTCCAGTTGAGTTATTTCAAATCCTAAAGGACGATCCTGAGATAGTGCTGCACTCAATATGAAAGCAAATTTGGAAAACTCAACAGGGGCCACAGGACTGGAAAAGGTCAGTTTTCATTCCAATTTCAAAGAAAGGCAATGCCAAACAATGCTCAAACTACCACACAATTGCAGTCATCTCACATGCTAGTAGAGTAATGCTCAAAATTCTTCAAGTCAAACTTCAGCAATACATGAACTGTGAACTTCCAGATGTTCAGGCTGGTTTTAGAAAAGGCAGAAGAACCCGAAATAAAATTTCCAACATCCTCTGGATCACTGAATAAGCAAGAGGGTTTCAGAAAAACACCCGTTTCTGTTGTATTGACTATGCCAAAGCCTTTGACTTTGTGGATCACAACGAACTGTGGAAAACCTTTCAAGAGATGGGAATACCAGACCACCTGACCTGCCTCTTGAGAAACCTGTATGCAGGTCAGGAGAAGAAACAGTTCGAACTGGACATGGAACAACAGACTGGTTCCAAATAGGGAAGGGAGTACATCAAGACTGTATGTTGTCACCCTGATTATTTAACTTATATGCAGAATACATCATGAAATACCCTAGGCTGGATGAAGAACAAGCTGGAATCGAGATGACTGAGAGAAATATCAATAACCTCAGAGATGCAGATGACACCACCCTTATGGCAGAAAGTGAAGAAGATCTAAAGAGCTTCTTGATGAAAATGATAGAGGAAAGTAGAAAGCTGGCTTAAAGCTCAACATTCAGAAAACTAAGACAATAGCATCCAATTCCATATCTTAATGGCAAATAGATGTGGAAACAGTGGAAACAGTAGCTGACTTTAGGTTTTTTTTGGGAGGGCTTCAAATTCACTGCAGATTGTGACTGCAGTAATGAAATTAGTTATTCACTTATTTTTCCATTTATTTTAATTGGAGGCTAATTAATTTATAATATCATGGTGTTTTTGTTTTTGTTTTGTTTTTTTTTTTGCCATACGTTGACATGAATCCACCATGGGTGTACATGTGTTCCCCATCCTGAAGCCCCCTCCCACCTCCCTCCCCAGCCCATCCCTCAGGGTTATCCCAGTGCAGCAGCCTGGAGCATACTCTCTCATGCATCAAGCCTGGACTGGTGATCTGTTCCACATATGATAATATACATGTTTCAGTGCTATTCTCTCAAATCATCCCACCCTCTCCTTCTCCCACAGAGTTCAAAGGACTGTTCTATACATCTGTGTCTCTTTTGTTGTCTCACATATAGGGTCATCATTACCATCTTTCTAAATTCCATATATATGTGCTAGTATGCTGTACTGGTGTTTTTCTTTCTGACTTGCTTCAGTCTGTAAAATAGACTCCAATTTTATCTTCCTCATTAGACTGGATTCCAATGCATTCTTTTTAATGGCTGAGTAATATCCCATTGTGTATATGTACCACTGCTGCCTTATCCATTCATCTGCTGATGGACACCTAGGTTTCTTCCATGTTCTGGTCATTATAAGAAGTGTGAACCCATCAAATTAAAAGACACTCTTTGGGAGGAAGGTTATGACCAACCTAGGCCGCATATTACACAGCAGAGATATTACTTTGCCAACAAAGTCTGTCTAGTCAACGCTATGGTTTTTCCAGTAGTCATGTATGGATGTGAGAGTTGCAGTATAAAGAAAGCTGAGTGCAGAAGAATTGATGCTTTTGAACTGTAGTGTTAGCAAAGACTCTTGAGAGTCCCTTGGACTGCAACAAGATCCAAACACTCCATCAGTCCTGAGTGTACATTGGAAGGACCAATGCTGAAGCTGAAGTTTCATTACTATGGGCACCTGATGCAAAGAACTAACTCTTTTGAAAAGACCCTGATTCTGAGAATGATTTAAGGCAGGAGAAGAAGGAGACGACAGAGGATGAAATGGTTGGATGGCATCACCGAGTCAACGGACATGAATTGGAGTAACCTCTGGGAGTTGCTGGCCAGGGAGGGCCAGGGAGTCCTGGTGCGCTGAAGTCCTTGGGATCACAAAAAGTCAGACATGACTGAGTGACTGAACTGAACTGAATGGAACTGATAGCCTTTCCGTAGGCAGCAGTGTTAGCATTGGGACCCAACCCTCTCCTTAAATCCCCTTCACTTTGATGTGTGGAGAGACATCACACACACACACACACACACACACATGCACACACACACACTAATAGGCCCTTCAGGCCTTTATAACTATCTGCCCAACCATCTTATTAGAAGATAATGGCTTTCAATCTGTTACTGTGTGGAACACATTGACTTGTTATTGCCCTAATGTCACCCATAGCAGTGACACCAGACCTCAAGCACCATGCTCACTTCCTGGTCATTATTACCCACATGGGAAGACTAAGGACTTAGCCAATTTCACTTAAAAGATATTCTCCTGGGTTAACTTCAAGGACAACCATGCAGTCTTATTGATTATCAGTTGTTTTTGGTTAGTCTTAGCCCATCCACAGAGTTCTATTGGCTCGAATTCTGGGGCATTTACCTTGCCTCTAGTCTTTGCCCTAAGATTTCACAGATATTTTCCGGACCAGAGATAGTGGGCCAGCCCTTTTCATTTTTATTATGATTTCAGGACATTCCTTACTCTCAAACATTCAGAACCACTTCAAAATCAAGCTTTCTTACTCTAAGGTCCTGAGGAGTACCACAGCACATCTATAAGCATGAACAAAGTTGACAGAAAAGAAATAATATGGCCATGGAGTCTGCATTTTCTGTGTTCTGACATGGGGAACCTCAGATTATGATGGTTCCCATTGTGTTACTGAATTCAAAATAATAATAATAAAATAAAAGCAGGAATTAAAGTGAGGGGGGAAAGGAGCACGTTCCTTCAAAATGGTACTTATCTAGATCAGTCAGGAATTTCTAAAATGGGTATATTATGGGTGAGGTGACATGGCTGTTTTACCAAATTGTATAGTTGATTTCAGGATACCTTTGAACAGGATGCCTTAATAAAATTTAGATTTTCTTGTACCTACAGCCATCTTGGGAATATAATTCAGCATACCTGTATAACCGGTTAAAGATTTTGGAAAGCTAAAATTTCTGTGAATGAACCAATGTCTTTAAAATAAATAAATAAAGGAGTTTTAAGAGAGCACACAGATTGCCATTCATCCATAACAAATAAGTAAAAGACATTGGCTGACAAATACAATGGATGTTTTAAAGAAACAATGGAATAGAATAAATGCATAAAAAATTAAGACACTACAATATGTAAAATACACAGGTATATAGCATGGGTAAACTAGACAGAGTTGATTGTTTATGGTTCTGTCCCACCTTTTTAAAAGCGATTTTTCTTTTGGGAAAAAACTTTCAATTTTTCTACATTCACTTATATACCAGTTTATGATGCACACTCACTATTATTTTTATTGCACTCTTGTTAATAAGTGTGTTATGAACTTGGATACACTTTTCCAGGATTTGCATTGCATTTGCCATTAAGGTGTACATGTTTCGAGTTCTACTTTTGACTTCCAAGTTAACGTGAGATTCATTAAGAATAATGATGCTTATAAAAATGTTAATATACTTTTAAAATGTAAATTCTTTTGGAGTATACTTGCTTTACATTATTTGGTTAGTTTCTCCCCTAAAGCAAAATTATGGAATGCTGCAGGCCTTTGGGTCACAAAGACTAGTATACGAGGTAGTGACTGAACAGCAACCATACATCTATTCCCTTCACTTTTTGACTTCTTTCTGATTCTGGTCACCACAGTGTATTAAGTAGACTTCCCTGTGCTATACATGTACATCAAAAATATATATGTGTCAGTTGTAATCTCCCAAATTCTACCACAACTCGGCTTTTCATCCTTGATAACCATATATTTCTTCTCCTTGGCTGTGTCCCTACCTATGCTTATCATAGACAATCATATATACCAGTTTTACCTAGACCCCGTATATTTGTGTTAAAATGTGATATTTCTTTTCTTCTTTCGACTTAGCTTCATTATATATGACACTGTTCCAGTCCACCTACTTCTATCCAGTTTACCTGATTTAATTCCATCTTAAGACTGTTGCATGTATGTACCAACTATTTTTATCCGTTCATCTGCAGATGGATATTTCTGTTGCTTCTGTGTCCTGCTATTGTAAATATTGCTGCCATCAGCTTTGGGGTTGTGCATCTTTTGGAGTTATTGTTTTTCTCAGTTAAATGACAAGGATTGGGACTTTTTTATCATATTGTAGCTTCATTCTTACTTTTAAAGGATTCACTATTCTCCATTGTAGTCTATCAATGTACATTGCCAGCTACAGTACACGATAGTTCCCTTTACACCACACCCTCTCCAGCCTTTATTTTGTGTAGATATTTTTGATAATGGGTATTTGGACAAATGTGAGTTGATATCCCCACTGAAGGTTTTATTTCCCTTTCTCTCACAGTTAGCGATGCTGAGCATCTTTTCATATATTATCGGAAATCCGTATGATTACTTAGGATAAATGTCTATTGCATCATCTGTTCATTTGTTTTAGTTGGGTTGCTCATTCTTCTGTTATTGAGCCACATAAGCTGCTTCCACATTTTGGAAATTGCTCTCTTGTTGTTATCTTCAGTTGCAAATATTTTTCCTATAATGAGACTACATTTCTGTCTTGATTATGGGTTTGTTTTGCAAAACTTTTAATTTTATTTTGGTCTCGTTATTTATTTTTTGTTTTATTTTCGTTTCCCAAGGAGGTAGGTAAAAAAAAAAGTTTCCACTGCATTTCATGTCACGATGTGTTCTACCTATGCTTACCTCAAATATTATTGATTTACATGAACTGTACAAAAAGGCAACAAGGTATGACACCAAAAGATGCATCTTCCAGGATGGTAGATGTCTAACATACTACTGGGGAGGAGCAGAGGGTAATACCTAATGGTTCCAAAAAGCATTAGCTGGTTTTCCCAAAGTGGAAATAAACCTCATTGTAGATGTGTCTGGTGATGAAAGTAAAATCAAATCATGTAAACAACAGTATTGTAGGGGAACATGCCCAGATTTTCCAGCATAACTTATCAAATATATTATCTTCTTTCCATTGCAAATTGTTGCCTCCTTTATCATAGATCAGGTGATCATTTGAGCAAGAGATTCTCTTAGGGTTTTCTGTCTGTTCCATTGACTTTAATCCTGATTTTATGCCAATTGCATGCCATGCTGATTACTATGGGTTATTTTATTTATTTATTTATTTATTTATTTATTTATTTATTTATTTATTTATTTATTTATTTATTTATTTATTGCATAGACTAAATTGGGGAAACCTGAGTCCTCCAGCTCAGTTTTTCTTTCTCAAGTTTGCTTCATTATTCAAAGCCTTCATGTTTCCATCAAGTTGTAAATATTTTTGGTTCTAGTTTTGTGGAAAATGTCATTGGTAAATTAATAAGGGGTTGCATTGAATCTGTAAGCTCCTTTTTATAGTGTTGCCATTTTCACAATATTGATTCTTCCAGTCCAAAGAATAGTATATTGCTCATTCCATTTTTGCCATCTTTCATTTGTTTTATCCATACCTTGTTCTTTTCTGTGCACAAGTTTTTGTTTTTGTTTTTTCATTTTTTTTCCCCTCTGTTTAGGCAGGTTCATTCCCAGAGATTATATTTTTCTTGTTACAATGGTGAACTAAATTGTTTCCTTAATTTTTGTTTTTGGTTTTCTGTTGTTATGTATAGGAGATTTCTTTGTGTTTATTTTGTATCCAGAAACATCCCTAAAGTCATTAACTATGTCTATTAATTTTCTGGTCGCATCTTACAATTCTCTGGCATAGCAATATATGTTTGCAAAGAGTAACAGTTTTATCCCTTCTGTTCCAGTTTGCTGATAATTTTCTTCTTCTTCTTCTTCACTGATTGCTGTAACTAGAAGTCACAAGATTATGTTGATTAACAGAGGTAAGAAGTGGCAACTTTGTCTTTTTCATGAACTTAGGCAGCATGTTCAAGATTTTACCTATGAGAAACATGTAAACAGTGGTTTTATCCATACATGGCCTTTATTAAGTTGAAGAAGGTTCTCTCTGTTCTCACTTCTTCTACAGCTTTTATCATAAATGGGTGCTGAATTTTCTCGAAGGCGTTTTCTGCATCTATATCTTAGATGGTTTCTAGAGATTTCCTTGGAAACACCTTTGTTATCTTTCAGTGTTCTTTCCTCCTTTGGCCACCTGATGCAAAGTGCTGTCTCATTAGAGAATGCCCTGATATTGGGAAAGATTGAAGGTAAAAGGAGAAGTGGGTGGCAGATGCTGAGAGTGTTATGGTATCACCAACTCTATGGACATGAGTCTGAACAAATTCTGGGATATAGGGAAGCTAAGACTGATGGGACACAGGCCATGGGGTGGCAAAGGGATGGGCATGAACAACTGACTGAACAGCATTAGCAACACATTCTCTCCTGTTATTGACAGTACTAGTTATTCTCGACTACTTCATTCTCTATCCCACCATACCCTATCTATATCTCAGTTACACTAATTTTACCATTTACCATGCATAGATTCAGCCACATTTGTTGTTATTATTATCCCCCCAGTCACCAAAAGTGTATGTGATTTCTCCAATACACATGATCCAGTGGTCTCCTAACCATTCTCAGCAGCGATTTATGTTCTTCAGGCACCCTCTACTTTGCTATAGCCAGAGAAAATTGTCATTCACCAGCTAAGCCATGCGACAGGAAGCAAGTTCTTGCAGATAAATAAACTTTTAGGATTCTGTATTCTATCATTTTTTCAATCTTCACATTGTTCCTTTAAGTTTCATTTCTTCAACCACACTGAAATGTTGGTCTGTGCTCTGTTCTTCTCAGTCTCACTGTCTGTGAAGACACTGTTCTTCTGTTTTCCTTGATCTTTCTTTTTTAGAAATGTCTATGAGATCTTATTTTAAATTCTTCAGCAAGGTTTTTTGTTTTTTTTTCAGTTTATAAATCGTTTTGAGATTTGAATTTTAGACTGACCTGTTTGATGAGCTTTGATAGATTCTCCTTTCCAAATGGAAAATATTATGACAACCCACATCTATTTTAGCTTCTGATTCTACTTGACTGCAACAGGAGTAAAGGATTGTATCTGAGTAATACAACTTGAATGGGTGTACGTCTTAGTCACCGAATCATGCCTGACTCTTTGCAACCCCATGGACTGCAGCCCATTAGGCTGCTCTGTCCATGGGCTTTTCTAGGCAAGGATATTGGGTTGGGTAGCCATTTCCTTCTCCAGGACAACCTGAATATTGGAACCAAGAAGAAACATAATTTTTAAGCTTATCAATCTTAATAAATTCTGGAGTTGCAGAAACAATTCCCTCAAAAAACGAACAACAACAACAAAAAATCTTGATTGTAAGTTCAAATGAACAATGTTGGTTGCCTATCCCAAGATCAGCTTAAAAAAAAATCATTGGTTTCTATGAAAAACATATTTTTCAGTTACTAATATAGCTATGGAATAAATTTAAAAAAAGAAATCTCAGACATGTATTTGCCTCTATTTATGATAGAGGAAAATAATGGAATTTCTCCTGAAGAGAAATTGAGGCTAGGTATGAATCTTTTTCATTTTTTTTTCCCTTGGTGAATGTTAGTTGGCATTCTTGCTGGTAATTTTTTTTTTTTCCTATCAGGATTCTTTAAATCAGGGTCCGCACTTGCTATTCAACCCAAGGAATATAGTAGGCACTGAGAGAGAGCATCAGAAGGCAGACAGACCAAAACCACAATCACAGACAACTAGCCAATTGGATCACATGAAGCACAGAATTTTCTAGCTCAGTGAAAGTAAGCCATGCCGTCTGGGGCCACCCAAGATGCTTGGGTCATAGTGGATAGGTCTGACAGAATGTGGTCCACTGAAGAAGGGAATGGCAAACCATTTCAGTATTTTTGCCTTGAGAACTCCATGAACAGTTTGAAAAGGCAAAAAGATAGGAAACTGAGAGACGGACTCCCCAGGTCGGTAGGTGCCCAATACGCTACTGGAGATCAGCAGAGAAATAACTCCAGAAAGAATGAAGGGATGGTGCCAAAGCAAAAGCAACATCCAGTTCTTGATGGGGCTGGTGATAAAAGCAACGTCTGACACTGTAAAGAGCAATATTGCATAGGAACCTGGAATGTTAGGTCCATGAATCAAGGCAAATTGGAAGTGGTCAAACAACAGATGACAAGAGTGAACATCGATATTCTAGGAATCAGTGAACTAAGATGGACTGGAAAGGGTGAATTTAACTCAGATGACCATTATATTGATGACTGTGGGAAAGAATCCCTTAGAAGAAATGGAGTAGCCATCAAGTCAACAGAAGAGTCTGAAATGAAATATTTGAATGCAATCTCAAAAATGACCGAGTGATCTCTGTTCATTTCCAAGACAAATCAATCAATATCATGGTAATCCAAGTCTATGCCCTGGCCAGTAATGCTGAAGAAGTGGAAGCTGAGTGACTCTATGAAAGCCTACAAGACCTTCTAGAACTAACACCCCCAAAAGATGTCCTTTTCATTAAAGGGCACTGGAATGCAAAAGTAGGAAGTCAAAAAACACCTGGAGTAGTAGGTAAACTTGGCCTTGGAATACAGAATGAAGCTGGGAAAAGGCTAATGTAGTCCTACCAAGAGAATGCAGTGGTCATAGCAAACACCCTCTTTCAACAACACAAGAGAAGACTCTACACATGGACATCTCCAGATGGGCAACACCAAAATCAGATTGGTTATATTCTTTACAGCCAAAGGTGGAGAAGCTCTATACAATCAGCAAGAAAAGATCAGGAGCTGACTGTGGCACACATCATGAACTCCTTATTGCCAAATTCACTTTAATAGAAGGAAGAGGGGGAGGACACTAGACAATTCAGGTATGACCTATGTCAATCCCTTATGACTCTACAGTGGGAGGGAGAAATAGATTTAAGATAGATTTAGATTTAAGAATAGATCTGATAGACAGGGTGCCTGATGAACTATGGTTGGAGGTTCGTGACATTGTACAGGAAACAGGAATCAAGACCACCCCAAGAAAAAGAAATGCAAGAGAGCAAAATGCCTGTCTGAGGAGGCCTTATAAATAGGTGTGAAAAGAAGAGAAGTGAAAAGCAATGTAGAAAAGGAAAGATATATGCATTGAATGCAGAGTTTCAAAGAATACAAGGAGAGAAATGAAAGCCCTCCTCAGCGACCAATGCAAAGAAATAGAAGAAAACATTAGAATGGTAACGACTAGAGATCTCCTCAAGAAAATTAGAGATAACAAGGGAACATTTAATGCAAAGATGGGCTCAGGAAAGGATAGAAATCGTATGGTCCGAAAAGAAGCAGACACTATTAAGAAGAGGTGGAAAGAATACATAGAAGAACTATACAAAAAATATCTTCACGACCAAGATAATCTGGAGGGAGTGATCACTCAGACTCACCTAGGGCCAAAATCCTGAAGAGTGGAGTCAAGTGGGCCTTAGGAATTATCACTACAAAAAAAAAAAACAAAAAAACAAAAAAACTAGTGGAGGGATGGAATTCCAGTTGAGTTATTTCATTTTGTTTTCATTTATTTTTATTAGTTGGAGGCTAACTACTTTACAATATTGTAGTGTTTGTTTGGTTGGTTGGTTGGTTTTCCATACATTGATATGAATCAGCCATGGATTTACCCCCATCCTGATACCCCCTCCCACCTCCCTACTCATCCCATCCCTCTGGGTCTTCCCAGTGCACCAGTCTCATGCATCCAAGCTGAGCTGCAGATCTGTTTCACCTTTGATAGTATACTTGTTTCAACTATACTCTTCTCTCAGAACATCTCACCCTCGTCTTCTCCCACAGTCCCAAAGTCTGTTCTGTGCATCTGTGTCTCTTTTTCTGTTTTGCATATTGGGTTATCGTTACCATTTTTCTAAATTCCATATATATGTGTTAGTATACTGTATCAGTCTTTATCTTTCTGGCTTACTTCACTCTCTATAATAGGCTCCAGTGTCACCCATCTCATTAGAACTGATTCAAATGAATTCTTTCTAGTGGCTGAATAATATTCCCCTGTGTATATGTACCATAGCTTCCTTATCCATTCGTCTCCTGATGGGCATCCAGGTTGCTTCCAAGTCCTGGCAATTGTAAACAATGCTGCGATGAACATTGGGGTGCATGTGTCTCTTTCAGATCTCGATTCCTCGGTGTGTATGCCCAGAAGTGGGATTGCTGGGTCATATGGCAGTTCTACTTCCAGTTTTTTAAGAAATCTCCACACTGTTCTCCATAGCGGCTGTACTAGTTTGCATTCCCACCAACAGTGTAAGAAGGTTCCCTTTTCTCCACACCCTCTCCAGCGTTTATTGCTTGTAGACTTTTGGATAGCAACCATGCTGACTGGTGTGTAATGGTGCCTCATTGTGGTTTGATTTGCATTTTCTCTGATAATGAGTGATGTTGAGCATCTTTTCATGTGTCTGTTAGTCATCTGTATGTCTTCTTTGGAGAAATGTCTGTTTAATTCTTTGGCCCATTTTTTTGAATGGGTCATTTATTTTTCTGGAATTGAGCTGCAGGGGTTGCTTGTATATTTTTGAGGTGAATCCTTTATCTGTTGCTTCGTTTGCTATTATTTTCTCCCAATCTGAGGGCTGTCTTTTCACCTTGCTTATAGTTTCCTTTGTTGTGTGAAAGCTTTTAAGTTTCATTAGGTTCCATTTGTTTATTTTTGCTTTTACTTACAATATTCTGGGAGGTGGGTCATAGAGGATCTTGCTGTGATTTATGTCGGAGAGGGTTTTGCCTATGTTCTCCTCTAGGAGTTTTATAGTTTCTGGCCTTACATTTAGACCTTTAATCCATTTTGAGCTTATTTTTGTGTATGGTGTCAGAAAGTGTTTTGTTTCATTCTTGAACAAGTGGTTGACCAGTTTTCCCAGCACCACTTGTTAAAGAGGTTGTCTTTTTTCCATTCTATATCCTTTGTCAAAGGATATTCTCTTTGCTTCCTTTGTCAAAGAAAAGGTGCACATAGGTATGTGGATGTATCTCTGGGCTTTCTATTCTGTACTATTGATCTACATTTCTGTCTTTGTGCCAGTACCATACTGTATTGATGGTGGATTTGTAGTAGTACCTGAAGTCATGCAGGTTGACTCCTCCAGTTCCATTCTTCTTTCTCAAGATTTCTTTGGCTATTTGAGGTTTTGTATTTCCACACAGATAGTGAAATCATTTGTTCTTGTTCTGTGAAAAATACCATTGGTAGCTTGATAGGATTGAATCTATGGATTGCTTTGGGTGGTATAGTCAGTTTCACATATTGATTCTTCCAATCCATGAATACGTTATATTTCTCCATCTATTTGTGTCCTCTTTAATTTTTTCCATCAGTGTTTTATAGTTTTATATATATAGGTCTTTTGTTTCTTTAGGTAGATATACTCCTAAGTATTTTGTTCTTTTTGTTGCAATGGTGAATAGTACTGTTTCCTTAATTTCTCTTTCTGTTTTCTCATTGTTAGTGTATAGGAATGCAAGGGACTTCTGTGTGTTAATTTTATATCCTGCAACATTATTGTAGCCACTGATTACCTCTAGTAATTTTCTAGTAGAGTGTTTATGGTTTTCTATGTAGATGATCATGTTGTTCACAAACAGTGAGAGTTTTACTTCTTTTCCTATGTGGATTCCTTTTATTTACTTTTCTGCTGTGATTGCTGTGGCCAACACTTCCAAAACTATGTTGAATAATAGTGGTGAGTGTGGGCACCCTTGTCTATTTCCTGACTTTAAGGGAAATGCTTTCAATATTTCACCATTGAGTATAATGTTTGCTGTGGGTTTGCCATATATAGTTTTTATGATGTTGAGGTATGTTCCTTCTATGCCTGCTTTCTATGGAGTTTTTATCATAAATAGATGTCGAATTTTGGCAAAGGCTTTTTCTGCATCTATTGAGATAATCATACGGTTTTTATCTTTCAATTTGTAAATGTTGTGTATTACATTGATTGATTTGCAGATATTAAAGAATCCTTGCATTCCTTGGATAAAGCCCACTTGGTCAAGATGTATGATCTTTTTAATATGTTGTTGGATTCTGCTTGCTAGAATTGTGCTAAGGATTTTTGCATCTATGTTCATCAGTGATATTGGCCTGTAGTTTTCTTTTCTTTTTCTTTTTTTCTTGTGACATCTTTGTCTGGTTTTGGAATTAGGGTGATGTTGGCCTCATAGAATGAGTTTGGAAGTTTGCCTTCTTCTGCAATTTTCTGGAAGAGTTTGTGTAAGATAGGTGTTCAGTTCAGTTTAGTTCAGTCGCTCAGTCGTGTCCGACTGCTTGAGACCAAATGAATTGCAGAACGCCAGGCCTTCCTGTCCATCACAAACTCCTGGAGTTCACTGAAACTCATGTCCATTGAGTCGGTAATGCCATCCAGCCATCTCATCCTCTGTCATCTCTTTCTCCTCCTGCCCCCAATCACTCCCAGCATCAGGGTCTTCAATGAGTCAACTCTTCACGTGAGGTGGCCAAAGTATTGGAGTTTCAGCTTCCAATGAACACCCAGGACTGATCTCTTTCAGGATGGACAGGTTGGATCTCCTTGCAGTCCAAGGGACTCTCAAGAGTCTTCTCCAACACCATAGTTCAAAAGCATCAAGTTTACACTGCTCAACTTTCTCCACAGCTCAAATCTCACCTCCATACATGACCACTGGAAAAAACCATAGCCTTGACCAGATGGACCTTTTTTGGCAAAGTAATGTCTCTGCTTTTTAATATGCTATCTAGGTTGGTCATACATTTCCTCCCAAGGAGTAAGCGTCTTTTAATTTCATGGCTGCAGTCACCATCTGCAGTGATTTTGGAGCCCCAAAAAACAAAGTCAGACACTGTTTCAACTGTCTCCCCACCTATGTCCCATGAGGTGATGGAACCAGATGCTATGATCCTAGCTTCCTGAAAGTTAAGTTTTAAGCCAACTTTTTCACTCTCTTCTTTCACTTTCATCAAGAGGCTTTTTAGATCCTCTTCACTCTCTGCCATAAGGGTGGTGTCATCCGCATATCTGAGGTTATTGATATTTCTCCCGGCAACCTTGACTCCAGTTTGTGCTTTTTCACCCCAGAGTTTCTCTTTCTGTACTCTGCATATGAGTTAAATAGGTGGGGTGACAATATAGAGCCTTGATGTACTCCTTTTCCTATTTGGAACCAGTCTGTTCTTCCATGTCCAGTTCAAACTGTTGCTTTCTGACCTGCCTATAGGTTTCTCAAGAGGCAGGTCAGGTGGTCTGTTATTCCCATCTCCTTCAGAATTTCCACAGTTTATTGTGATCCACACAGTCAAAGGCTTTGGTGTAGTCGATAAAGCAGAAATAAATGTTTTTTCTGGAACTATCTTGTTTTTTCAATGATCCAGCAGATATTCAAAATTTGATTTCTGGTTCCTCTGCCTTTTCTAAAACCAGCTTGAACATCTGGAAGTTCTCGGTTCACGTATTGCTGAAGCCTGGCTTGGAGAATTTTGCTCATTACCTTACTAGCGTGTGAGATGTGTGGTAGTTTGAGCCTTCTTAGATAGGTGTTAGCTCATCTCTAAATTTTTGGTAAAATTTTGGTAAAATTTGGTAAAATTTTGGTAAAATTTGGTAAAATTCAGCTGTGAAGCCATCTGGCTTTTGTTTGCTGGAAGATTTCTGATTACCGTTTCAATTTCCGTGCTTGTGATGGGTCTATTAAGATCTTCTAATTCTTCCTGGTTCAGTTTTAGAACGTTAGACTTTTCTAAGAACTTGCCCATTTCTTCCAAGTTGTCCATTTTATTGGCATATAGTGGCTGTTACCAGTCTCTTATGGTCCTTTGTATTTCATAGTTGTCTGTTGTGATCTCTCCATTTTCATTTCTAATTTTGTAGATTTGGTTCTCCTCTCTTTGTTTCTTGATGAGTCTGGCTAACGGTTTGTCAATTATATTTACCTTTTCAAAAAACCAGCTTTTAGCTATCTTGATTTTTGCTATGGTCTCTTCTATTTCTTTTGCATTTATTTCTGCCCTGATTTTAAAGATTTTTTTTTTCACTTCTACTAACCCGGGGGTTCTTCATTTCTTCCTTCTCTGGTTGCTTTAGATGTAAAGTTAGGTTATTTGTTTGACTTTTTTCTTGTTTCTTGAGGTAAGCCTGTATTGCTATGAACCTTCCCCTAAGCACTACTTTTAGAGTGTCCCATAGGTTTTGGGTTGCATTTTCATTTTCATTTTCATTCATATCTATGCATATTTTGATTTCTTCTATGACTTGTTGGTTATTCAGCAGCATGTTATTTAGCCTCCATATGTTTGCATTTTTAATATATTTAATTTTAAAATTTGATAATTTTAAAACATATTATAAATATATAACATATAATAATTTCTATATTAAATATATAATACAATATGTATAATATAATATAACACAATATAATATAATACCACCTATGTTTATAATTGTTATATCTTCTTCTTAGATTGATCATTTTATCATTATGAAGTATTCTTCTTTGTCTCCTTTCACAGCCTTTATTTTGAAGTCAATTCATCTGATATAAGTATTGCAACTCCTGCTTTCTTTCAGTCTCCGTTTGCATGAATTTTTTTTTTTCCATACCTTCACTTTCAGTCTGTATGTGTCCCTTGCTTTGAGGTTGGTCTCTTGTAGACAGCACATATAGGGGTCTTGCTTTTGTGTCCATTCAGTCAGTCTTTGTCCTTTGGTTGGGGCATTCAACCCATTTACATTTAAGGTAATTATTGATAAGAATGGGCCAGTGGCCATTTGCTTTGTTGTTTTGGGTTCATGTTCATACAATGTTTCTGCCTTTCCTGTCTAGAGAAGATCCTTTAGCATGGGTTGAAGATTTGGTTTTGTGGTGCTGAATTCTCTCAACTTTTGCTTATCTGTAAAGCTTTTGAATTCTCCTTCATATCTGAATGAGATCCTTTCAGGGTACAGTATTCTGGGTTGTAGGTTATTCTCTTTCATTACTTTAAGTATGTCCTGCCATTCCACTGTGGCCTGAAGGGCTTCTATTGAAAAATCAACTGTTATCCTTATGGGAATCCCCTTGTGTGTTATTTGTTGTTACTTCCTTGCTGCTTTTAATATTTGTTCTTTGTTTTTGATCTTTGTTAATTTGACTAATATTTGTCTTGGGGTGTTTCACCTTGGGTTTATCCTGTTTGGGGCTCTCTGGGATTATTGGATTTGTGTCACGATTTCTTTCCCCACTTTGGGGAGGATTTCAGCTATTATCTCCTTGAGTATCTTCTCATGGCCTTTCTTTTTATCTTCTTCTTCTGGGACTCCTATGATTCGAATGTTGGGGCATTTCACATTGCCCCAGTGGTCCCTGAGGGTATCTTCATTTCTTTTCATTCTTTTTTCTTTTTTCCTCTCTGCTTCATTTATTTCCACTATTTTATCTTCTACCTCACTTATCCTGTTGTCTGCCTCCATTATTCTACTGTTGGTTCCATCCACAGGGCTTTTTATCTCATTTATTGCATTATTCATTTTTAATTGACTCTTTTTTATTAATTTCTTCTAGGTCTTTGTTAAACATTACTTGCATCTTCTCAATCCTTGTCTCCAGTTTATTTATCCGTAACTCTATTTTGTGTTCAAGATTTTGGGTCATTTTTATTATCATTATTCTAAATTCCTTTTCAGGTATATTCCCTATCTCCTCCTCTTTTGTTTGGCTTGGTGGGCATTTTTCATGTTCCTTTTCCTGCTGGGTATTCCTCTGTCTTTTCATCTTATTTAGATTGCTGTGTTTGGGGTGACCTTTTTGTATTCTGGTAGTCTGTGGTTCCTTTTTATTGTGGAGGTTTCTCCCAGTGGGTGGGGCTGGATGTTTGGCTTGTCGAGGTTTGCTGGTTAGGGAAGCTTGTGTCGGTGCTCTGGTGGGTGGAGCTGAATTTCTTCTCTCTGGAGTGCAATGGAATGTCCAGTAGTGAGTTTTGAGATGGGTCTATGGGTTTGGTGTGACTTTGGGCAGCCTGTATGTTGACACTCGGGGCTATATTCCTGTGTTGCTGGAGAATTTGTGTGGTATGTCTTGCTCTGGAACTTATTGGCTCTTGGGTGGTGGTTGGTTTCAGTGTAGGTATGGAGGCTTTTGGACGATGTCTTATTAATTAATGTTCCCTGTAGTTAGGAGTTCTCTGGCGTTCTCAGTTTCTGGGCTTAAGCCTCTTGCCTATGGAGTTATGTCTTATTGTTCCAGTAGCCTCAAGACTTCTCCATCCATACAACACTGATAATAAAACCTCTAGGTTAATGGTGAAAGGATTCTCTACAATGAGGGGCATCCAGAGAGGTTCACAGAGTTACATGAAGAAGAGTAGAGGGAGGAAGGAGATAAGAGGTGAGCAGTAGGAGAAAAGGGGGAATTCAAGAGAGCAGAGGCAGCTCTAGAGTACACTGTTCCCGAAGTGTTCTCCATAGCCCAGAATGCCCACAGAGAGTCACAATATTGGATTGAGAATAGAAGCGAGAGGGAGGAAATAGACGTGATCTGGGGGAGAAAAAGGAGAGTCGAAAGGGTGAGAGAGTGATCAAACCAGTAATCACACTCCTGAGTAAAAATGGGTACTGAGGATTCCTAAATGTCCAAAATTGATATCAAATACTGAAAAACAAAGCTTAAAAATCTAGAGTAGAGGTTAGACTGTTAACAATACAATATTAAAAAAAAAAAAAAAACACACACACAGAAACACAAAAAATTTAAAAATATATATTAAGTTCACTTTAAAAATAGGATTTTCTTTTGGTCAGGTTATAGCGGGTTATAAAAATGAAAAATAAGGAGTAATAGAAGGGTTTTTAAAAAATAACAGAAAACAATTTAATTATAAAAATAATAATAATAGCAAAAATGTATCTAGGAATTTATCTGGAGCTCTGTGGGCAGTGTGGCCTTGGTTCAGTTTCAGATAGCCCCTTGTTCCAGCTTACACTTCTCAATATCTATAGGCCCCTTCCAGTGTAGTCAGTGTTAACCACAGGGATTTTAATCTGTTGTATCTGTCATTTCTAAAGTGGTTTGTTTATTTGGCTTCTGTTGGCAGGTCTCTTCAGTGTCTAATTTCTGCCCTGACACAAGCAGGTGGAGGTGGTCTCTTGTTTAGGTTCGCTTGCTCAGTCGTGCTGTGGGGAGGGAGGAGCACGGCAGACAAATATCACTGGCATGTGCGGGGAGCACTCACAGTGTTCCAGCCATACTGGGTTTGCCCCCGCTCATGGGGTGTGTGCTTTCGCCGTCTACACTGCTCAGGCTCCAGGCTGCTGTACAGGGAGTGGGCCCTGAGTTGTGTGCACTCCCCAGGCCTAAGCCACTCAGATTCTGGTTTGCAGGTACTCCACAAAGATGCAGACTCAGTTGTGCCTGCATTTTGTGTCTTCCCTGGTCAGAGTAGCTCAGGCGGCCAGGAACTTGACTAGCACACTCTCCCCTGGTACTCTATGCCTTATCCCCTCCATGGTGCCAGTCTCAGGTTCTGCACTCACTGGTTGGGTGTGCCTTGTGTCCCTTCTGGGAAGCTGATTTCTGGCTGCAACCCTCCCAGCAGATGTTAACCATCCAGAATCTCAGGAAGTCTTTGGTTAGAAGCTGGAAGCTTGTTTGCTGTTTGGTAGGGGGTGCTGTCTCTGGGGCCGAGTTTGCCCCTTTCCCCTCCCCTCTGCCTCCTGCCTCCAGTGGGTGATGGGCCGGTCAGCAGCCGGCTAGCTCTTCTCTGGTATTTGCTCAGTCCTTCGTTCTGAGAATGGGTAGGTAGTGCCTAAATTTAGGGCGTTTCCCAAATTAATTGTCTGTCTCTTGCTATCCCACAGTTTAAGTTGCTATCTCACGTTAGCTCCCTCCGATTGCCCTCAGGGCATTCAGGCCTGGTCCTTACCCTAAGCAATGCTAGTGGCTCTCCGTTTAGCCCCCACTTGCTGGTGGCGGATGTGAGTGTCTGGGGTACATTTCTGCTGGGATTTGTTTTTAGGCATGCAATCTGTGGGTTTTATTTATTTTCCCTCCCAGTGAGGTTGCCCTCTGAGATTCAAAAACTTCCCCCAGACCCAACAGTGAGAGGGTTTCCTGGTGTTTGGAAGCTTCCTCTATTAAGACTCCCTTCCTGGGATGGGTCTCTGTCCCTAACTCTATTCTCTCTCTTTTTATCTTTTATATTTTGTCCTACCTCCAGACAATGGGCTGCTTTTCTGGGTGTCTGATGTCCTCTGCTAGTGATCAGAAGTTGTTTTGTGGAGTTTGCTCAGCATTCAAATGCTCTTTCAATGAATTAGTGGGCGAAAAATTGGTCTCCTTGTCCTCTTCCTCTGCCATCTTTGGAGCCAGTTTTAAAAGAAAATTCTAAGAGATTCCCAGGAATTCCAAAGTAAAGGAGGACTTCCACAAAGGAAATCAGGAGACTGAGTCCTGATGCATTGCCTCACTGCCTCGCGGTTCAGTCTGAGACAACTGATCTCTACCTTTTAATCAGTTTCCTTAAGGGGTCTGACAATGGGGCTCTTCTAACCACTTACACTCAGGCCAAGAGGCTTCTTAGCTTAATCCTAGTTGAGCTATTTTAAATACTCAAAGATGATGCTGTGAAAGTGCTGCACTCGATATGAAAGCAAATTTGGATAACTCAGCAGTGGCCACAGGACTGGAAAAGATCAGTTTTCATTCCAATTCCAAAGAAAGACAATGCCAAAGAATGCTCAAACTACCACACAATTGCACTCGTCTCACACGCTAGTAAAGTAATGCTCAAAACTATCCATGCCAGGCTTTAGCAATATGTGAACAGTGAACTTCCAAAAGTTCAAGTTGGTTTTAGAAAAGGCAGAGGAACCAGAGATCAAATTGCCAACATCCAATGGATCATTGAAAATGTAAGACTGTTTTGGAAACAAACAAACAAGAAAAAAAAAAAAAAGACCAAACCAAAACATATATTTCTGTTTTAATGACTATGCCAAAACCTTTCACTGTGTGGATTACAATAAACTGTGGGAAATTCTGAAGGAGATGGGAGTACCAGGCCATCTGACCTGCCTCTTGAGAAATGTGTATGCACGTCAGGAAGCAACAGTTAGAACTGGACATGGAACAACAGACTCGTTCCAAATAGGGAAAGGAGTACATCAAGCCTGTCTATTGTCACACTGCTTATCACCCTTATATGCAGAGTACACCATGAGGAATGCTGGGCTGTCAGATGCACAAGCTGGACTGAAGATTGCTTAGAGAAATATCAATAACCTCAGATATGAAGAATGCACCACCCATAAGGGAGAAAGTGGGAAAAAAAAAAACAAAACAAAACTAAAGAGCTTCCTGATAAAAGAGAAAGAAGAGAGTGAAAAAGTTGGGTGAAAGCTCAACATTCATAATACTAGGATCATGGCATCCGGTCCCATCACTTCATGTTAAATAGATGGGGAAACAGTGGAAAGAGTGGCTGACTTTATTTTTCTGGTCTCCAAAATCATTACAGATGGTGATTGCAGGCATGGAGTTAAAAAAAAAAAAAAAAAAGGCAAAACAAAAACAAACAAACAAAAAACTCTTGCTCTTTGGAAGGAAATTTATGACCAACCTAGACAGCATATTAAAAAGCAGAGACAGTATTTTGTCAACAATTGTCCGTCTAGTCAAGGCTATTGTTTTTCCAGTAGTTTGATATGGATGTGAGATTTGGAGTATACAGGAAGCTGAGTGCTGGAGAATTCCTGCTTTTGAACTGTGGTGTTGGAGAAGGCTCTTGAGAGTCCCTTGGACTACAAGGAGTTCCAATCAGTCCATCCTAAAGGAGATCAGTCCTGGGTGTTTATTGACGCTGAAAGTCCAATACTTTGGCCATCTGAAGAGGAGAGCTGACTCATTTGAAACTCATACTGGGTTCCCCGCGCTCATGGCATGTGTGCTTTCCCCATCTACACTGCTCAGGCTCCAGGCTGCTGTACAGGGAGTGGGCCCTGAGTTGTGTGCACTCCCCAGGCCTAAGCCACTCAGATTCTGGTTTGCAGGTACTCCACAAAGATGCAGACACATTTGTGTCTGCATTTTGTGTCTTCCCTGGTCAGAGTAGCTCAGGCGGCCAGGAACTTGACTAGCACACTCTCCCCTGGCACACTATGCCTTATCCCCTCCATAGTCCCAGCCTCGGGTTCTGCACTCGCTGGTTGGGTGTGCCTTGTGTCCCTTCTGGGAAGCTGATTTCTGGCTGCGACCCTCCCAGTGGATGTTAACCATCCAGAATCTCAGGAAGTCTTTGGTTAGAAGCTGGAAGCCTGTTTGCTGTTTGGTAGGGGGTGCTGTCTCTGGGGCCGAGTTTGCCCCTTTCCCCTCCCCTCTGCCTCCTGCCTCCAGCGGGGGATGGGCCGGTCAGCAGCCGGATAGCTGTTCTCTGGTATTTGCTCAGTCCTTCGTCCTGGGAATGGGTAGATAGTGCCTAAATTTAAGGCTTTTCCCAAGTTAATTATCTCTCTCTTGCTATCCCACAGTTTAAGTTGCTATCTCGCGTTAGCTCCCTCCAATTGCCCTCAGGGAATTCAGGCCTGGTCCTTACCCTAAGCAATGCTAGTGGCTCTCCTTTTAGCTCCCACTTGCTGGTGGCAGATGTGAGTGTCTGGGGTACATTTCTGCTGAGATTTGTTTTTAGGCATGTAATCTGTGGGTTTTATTTATTTTCCTTCCCAGTGAGGTTGCCCTCTGAGATTCGAAAACTTCCCCCAGACCCACCAGTGAGAGGGTTTCCTGGTGTTTGGAAGCTTCCTCTATTAAGACTCCCTTCCCGGGATGGATCTCTGTCCCTAACTCTATTCTCTCTCTTTTTATCTTTTATATTTTGTCCTCCCCCAGAAAATGGACTGCTTTTCTGGGTGTCTGATGTCCTCTGCTAGTGATCAGAAGTTGTTTTGTGGAGTTTGCTCAGCATTCAAATGCTCTTTCAATGAATTAGTGGGAGAGAAATTGGTCTCCTCATTCTCTTCCTCTGCCATCTTTGGAGCCAGTTTTAAAAGAAAATTCTAAGAGATTCCAAGGAATTCCAAAGTAAAGGAGGACTTCCACAAAGGAAATCAGGAGACTGAGTCGTGATGTGTTGCCTCACTGCCTCGCGGTTCAGTCTGAGACAACTGATCTCTACCTTTTAATCAGTTTCCTTAAGGGGTCTGACAATGGGGCTCTTCTAACCACTCACACTCAGGCCAAGAGGCTTCTTAGCTTATTCCTAGTTGAGCTATTTTAAATCCTCAAAGTTGATGCTGTGAAAGTGCTGCACTCGATATGAAAGCAAATTTGGAAAACTCAGCAGTGGCCACAGGACTGGAAAAGATCAGTTTTCATTCCAAATCCAAAGAAAGACAATGCCAAAGAATGCTCAAACTACCACACAATTGCACTCGTCTCACACGCTAGTAAAGTAATGCTCAAAACTATCCATGCCAGACTTCAGCAATATGTGAACAGTGGACTTCCAAAAGTTCAGGTTGGTTTTAGAAAAGGCAGAGGAACCAGAGATCAAATTGCCAACATCCAATGGATCATTGAAAATGCGAGACTGTTTTGGAAACAAACAAACAAGGGGGAAAAAAGAGACCAAACGAAAACATATATTTCTGTTTTAATGACTATGCCAAAACCTTTCACTGTGTGGATTACAATAAACTGTGGGAAATTCTGAAGGAGATGGGAGTACCAGGCCACCTGACCTGCCTCTTCAGAAATGTGTATGCACGTCAGGAAGCAACAGTTAGAACTGGACATGGAACAACAGACTCGTTCCAAATAGGGAAAGGAGTACATCAAGCCTGTCTATTGTCACACTGCTTATCACCCTTATATACAGAGTACACCATGAGGAATGCTGGGCTGTCAGATGCACAAGCTGGACTGAAGATTGCTTGGAGAAATATCAATAACCTCAGATATGAAGAATGCACCACCCATAAGGAAGAAAGTGGGAAAAAAAAAAAAAAAACTAAACAGCTTCTTGATAAAAGTGAAAGAAGAGAGTGAAAAAGTTGGGTGACAGCTCAACATTCATAATACTAGGATCATGGCATCCGGTCCCATCACTTCATGTTAAATAGATGGGGAAACAGTGGAAACAGTGGCTGACTTTATTTTTCTGGTCTCCAAAATCATTACAGATGGTGATTGTAGGCATGGAGTTAAAAAAAAAAAGAAGAAGAAGAAAGGAAAAACAAAAACAAAGAAAAAATTAAAAAAACTCTTGCTCTTTGGAAGGAAATTTATGACCAACCTAGACAGCATATTAAAAAGCAGAGACAGTATTTTGTCAACAAATGTCCATCTAGTCAAGGCTATTATTTTTCCAGTAGTTTGATATGGATGTGAGATTTGGAGTATACAGGAAGCTGAGTGCTGGAGAATTCCTGCTTTTGAACTGTGGTGTTGGAGAAGGCTCTTGAGAGTCCCTTGGACTACAAGGAGTTCCAATCAGTCCATCCTAAAGGAGATCAGTCCTGGGTGTTCATTGACGCTGAAAGTCCAATACTTTGGCCATCTGAAGAGGAGAGCTGACTCATTTGAAACTCATACTGGGTTCCCCGCGCTCATGGCGTGTGTGCTTTCCCCATCTACACTGCTCAGGCTCCAGGCTGCTGTACAGGGAGTGGGCCCTGAGTTGTGTGCACTCCCCAGGCCTAAGCCACTCAGATTCTGGTTTGCAGGTACTCCACAAAGATGCAGACACATTTGTGCCTGCATTTTGTGTCTTCCCTGGTCAGAGTAGCTCAGGCGGCCAGGAACTTGACTAGCACACTCTCCCCTGGCACACTATGCCTTATCCCCTCCATAGTCCCAGCCTCGGGTTCTGCACTCGCTGGTTGGGTGTGCCTTGTGTCCCTTCTGGGAAGCTGATTTCTGGCTGCGACCCTCCCAGTGGATGTTAACCATCCAGAATCTCAGGAAGTCTTTGGTTAGAAGCTGGAAGCCTGTTTGCTGTTTGGTAGGGGGTGCTGTCTCTGGGGCCGAGTTTGCCCCTTTCCCCTCCCCTCTGCCTCCTGCCTCCAGCGGGGGATGGGCCGGTCGGCAGCCGGATAGCTGTTCTCTGGTATTTGCTCAGTCCTTCGTCCTGGGAATGGGTAGATAGTGCCTAAATTTAAGGCTTTTCCCAAGTTAATTATCTCTCTCTTGCTATCCCACAGTTTAAGTTGCTATCTCGCGTTAGCTCCCTCCAATTGCCCTCAGGGAATTCAGGCCTGGTCCTTACCCTAAGCAATGCTAGTGGCTCTCCTTTTAGCTCCCACTTGATGGTGGCGGATGTGAGTGTCTGGGGTACATTTCTGCTGAGATTTGTTTTTAGGCATGTAATCTGTGGGTTTTATTTATTTTCCTTCCCAGTGAGGTTGCCCTCTGAGATTCGAAAACTTCCCCCAGACCCACCAGTGAGAGGGTTTCCTGGTGTTTGGAAGCTTCCTCTATTAAGACTCCCTTCCCGGGATGGATCTCTGTCCCTAACTCTATTCTCTCTCTTTTTATCTTTTATATTTTGTCCTCCCCCAGAAAATGGACTGCTTTTCTGGGTGTCTGATGTCCTCTGCTAGTGATCAGAAGTTGTTTTGTGGAGTTTGCTCAGCATTCAAATGCTCTTTCAATGAATTAGTGGGAGAGAAATTGGTCTCCTCATTCTCTTCCTCTGCCATCTTTGGAGCCAGTTTTAAAAGAAAATTCTAAGAGATTCCCAGGAATTCCAAAGTAAAGGAGGACTTCCACAAAGGAAATCAGGAGACTGAGTCGTGATGTGTTGCCTCACTGCCTCGCGGTTCAGTCTGAGACAACTGATCTCTACCTTTTAATCAGTTTCCTTAAGGGGTCTGACAATGGGGCTCTTCTAACCACTCACACTCAGGCCAAGAGGCTTCTTAGCTTATTCCTAGTTGAGCTATTTTAAATCCTCAAAGTTGATGCTGTGAAAGTGCTGCACTCGATATGAAAGCAAATTTGGAAAACTCAGCAGTGGCCACAGGACTGGAAAAGATCAGTTTTCATTCCAAATCCAAAGAAAGACAATGCCAAAGAATGCTCAAACTACCACACAATTGCACTCGTCTCACACGCTAGTAAAGTAATGCTCAAAACTATCCATGCCAGACTTCAGCAATATGTGAACAATGGACTTCCAAAAGTTCAGGTTGGTTTTAGAAAAGGCAGAGGAACCAGAGATCAAATTGCCAACATCCAATGGATCATTGAAAATGCGAGACTGTTTTGGAAACAAACAAACAAGGGGGAAAAAAGAGACCAAACGAAAACATATATTTCTGTTTTAATGACTATGCCAAAACCTTTCACTGTGTGGATTACAATAAACTGTGGGAAATTCTGAAGGAGATGGGAGTACCAGGCCACCTGACCTGCCTCTTGAGAAATGTGTATGCACGTCAGGAAGCAACAGTTAGAACTGGACATGGAACAACAGACTCGTTCCAAATACAGTGGAAAGAGTGGCTGACTTTATTTTTCTGGTCTCCAAAATCATTACAGACGGTGATTGCAGGCATGGAGTTAAAAAAAAAAAAAAAAAGGCAAAACAAAAACAAACAAACAAAAAACTCTTGCTCTTTGGAAGGAAATTTATGACCAACCTAGACAGCATATTAAAAAGCAGAGACAGTATTTTGTCAACAATTGTCCGTCTAGTCAAGGCTATTGTTTTTCCAGTAGTTTGATATGGATGTGAGATTTGGAGTATACAGGAAGCTGAATGATGGAGAATTCCTGCTTTTGAACTGTGGTGTTGGAGAAGGCTCTTGAGAGCCCCTTGGACTGCAAGGAGGTCTAATCAGTCCATCCTAAAGGAGATCAGTCCTGGGTGTTCATTAGAAGGACTGATGTTGACGCTGAAAGTCCAATACTTTGGCCATCTGAGAGAAGAGCTGACTCATTTGATAAGACCTTGATGCTGGGAAAGATTGACGGCAGGAGGAGAAGGAGATGGCAGAGGATGAGGTGGTTGGATGGCATCACTGACTCAATGAACATGGTTTGGGTGGACTCTGGCAGTTGTTGATGGACAGGGAGCCCTGACATGATGTGGTTCATGCAGTCGCAAAGAGTTGGACACCCCTGAGCACTCGAGTGAAGTGAACTTGCTGTTAAAGTGAGTTACTTGTGAGGGTTTTCAGAAGAAATGGAATGAAGAAACTGACATACAGCAGAGTGAAGCTAAATCTAATCTCAAGTGGCGATGATATTGCACTGGGTGTAAAATTTTCTACGTCAAATATGTCACTGTGTATATTTTTCATATGAAGATCCTCGTTCAGATTTCCGTCTCACATATGGAATTCTCAATCATACGTTAAAATCTGAATGAATATTTTCTGACAACGCTTGAAACTTTGCATATTTGGAATAAGAAAAGCCTGGTAAAGATTTTTTTTTTTTTTTTTTTTTTTTTTTTTTTTTTTTTTTTTTTTCTTTTCCTTTTTTTTCTTTCTTTTTTTTTCTTTTTTTTTCTTCTTTTTTTTTTAAATTTTTTTTTTCTTTTCTTTTTTCTTTAGATCAGAATCGCCTCGATAATCAATGGCGCGGGACAAGACCAGCCTCATCTATCTGATCAATTCATCACCTCTGAGATTTTTTTTTTTATCTGATATATGAACCCTGTATTTCACATATAAAAATATGGGTTTAGTTTTGATAGATGAGGTATACATATATATGTATATTTTTCAATATGAAAACATGTGGATACATTTTTGTACATGTAGTTAGGAAGTCTGAATGTTGATAAGCAGGACTGCACAAACATATTCATACATGAGATATGGACCTTTGATATTTTGTATATGAAAATATCACCTTAGCTTCTCAAACATGGAATATGATATTTCCTATATTTTAATATGGTAATCTGAGTGCAGAGTGCATATTATCCTAATGAACTATGAAATACACTCTGTTTCACATTAGAAAAGCCATTTCACACCAGAATCCAAAAGTCTACAGGCAATAAATGCTGGAGAGGGTGTGGAGAAAAGGGAACACTCTTACACTGTTTGTGGGAATGCAAACTAGTACATCCACTATGGAGAACATTGTGAAGATCCTTAAAAAAAAAAACAAAACTGAAAATAGAACTGCCATTTGACTCAGCAATCCCACTACTGGGCATACACACTGAGGAAACCAGAATTGAAAGAGACACGTGCACCCCAATGTTCATTGCAGCATTGCTTATAATAGGAAGGACATGGAAGCAACCTAGATATCCATCAGCAGATGAATGGATAAGAAAGCTGTGGTACATATACACAATGGAATATTACTCAGCCATTAAAGTGAGTGCATTTGAATCAGTTCTAATGAGGTGGATGCAACTGGAGCCTATTATACAGAGTGAAGTAAGCCAGAAATAAAAACACCAGTACACTGCCAGCCGTTCACAGAACAAAGGGACCGAGAAAGTCCAGAGAAGAGCTCACAGGCTGCAGCCCGGCCCAGCCCCGACGGAGGCAGGAGGCAGGGGGCAGGCTTGGCTCCAAGGACCGCATCCCCTGCCGCACTGCAAACAGGCCTCCAGTTTCAAATCAAAGACCTCCTGAGATTCTGGATGGTCGACATCCGCCGGGAGGGTCGCGGCGAGACACAGGGCGCAGGCACCCGAACGGCGCAGGTGGGGACTGGGGCTGGGGACACGGAGGGCAGAAGGCGCACACACCCAACTGGCGCCGGCGGAAACTGAGACTGGGACTGCGGATGGGAGTGGGCGCATTGCACCTGGGGAGAGTGTGCCCATCAAGCCCCTGGCTGCCTGGACCGCTGTGATGGGGAAGGCACAAAGAGCAGGCGCAGCTTTCTGTCCCGTGCTTTTGTGGAACACCCGAGGGCTGGAACCGCATGCAGCGTGGGGCGCGCTCTATATAGAGCAGCCGGGAACCTGAGCAGTGCAGACGGAGAAAGCAGCGCCAGCCCCCTCCCCGCAGCGTGATGGAACTATCTACCTGAATAAGAGTCCACCTCCCCCCGCCTGTGTCAGGGCGGAAATGAGGCTCTGAAGAGACCGGCAAACAGAAGCCAAATAAACAAAGGGAACCGCCTCAGAAGGGACTGGTGCAACAGATTAAAATCCCTCTAGAAAACACCGACTACACCGGAAGGGGCCTGTAGATATCGAGAAGTGTAAGCTGGAACGAGGAGCTATCTGAAACTGAGCCGGACCCACACTGACCGCAACAGCTACAGAGAAACTCCTAGATATAATTTTACTTTTTTCGCTTTTTTTTTTTCTTTTTTTCTTTTTTCTTTTTTATTATTTTTTCTTTTTTTCTTTTTTATTTTTTCTCTTTTATTTTCCTTTAAAATCCCCTATTACTCCCCCATTACTCCTTAACTTTCATTTCCATAGATTTTTACGATTTTTTTAATTAGGGAAAAAAAAAATTTTTTTTTTTCTTTTTTTCTTTTTCCTTTTTTTTTCTTCTTCTTTTTTTTCTTTCCTTTTTCTCTTCTATTTTCTATTTTTCTTTTTCTCTTATTTCTTTTAAAGTCCTCTAGTACTCCTCTACTACTCCTTAATTTTCATTTTCAATACACTATAACCTTACAAAAAAAAGAAGAAGAGAAGCCCTATTTTTAAACCGAACTTCATATATATTTCTAAAATTTTTTTGGTATGTTTTGGTTTTTGTTTTTAATATAGTATATTTAAGAGTCTAACTTCTACTCTAGATTTTTAATTTTTGTTTGTCATTACATGATGTAAATTGTGAACATTTAAGAATCCAATATTCAGTTCCCATTTTTATTCAGGAGTGTGTTGATTATTCTCTCCCAATCTTGACTCTCTGTTTTCTACCTCAGAACACCTCTATTTCCTGCTTTCCCCTTCTCTTCCCAATCTAATTCTGTGAATCTTTGTGGGTGTCTGGGCTACGAAGAACACTCTGGGAACAGACAACTGTGTAGATCTGTCTCTCTCCTCGAGTCCCCCTTTTTCTCCTCCTGCTCATCTCTATCTCCCTCCTCCCTCTCCTCTTCTTCATGTAACTCTGTGAACCTCTCTGGGTGTCCCTAACGGGGGAGAATCTTTTCGCCATTAATCTAGAAGTTTTAGTATCAGTGCTGTATAGTTGGAGAAGTCCTGAGACTACAGGAAGAATAAAACTGAAATCCAGAGGCAGGAGACTTGAGCCCAAAACCTGAGAACACCAGAAAACTCCTGACTATGTGGAACCTTAAGTGATAAGTGACCGTCCAAAAGCCTCCATGCCTGCACTGAAACCAACCACCACCCAAGAGCCAATAAGTTTTAGAGCAAGGCATACCACGCAAATTCTCCAGCAACGCAGGAACATAGCCCTGAATGTCAACATACAGGCTGCCCAAGGTGACACCTAACACATAGACCCATCTCAAAACTCATTACTGGGCACTCCATTGCTCTCCAAAGAGAAGAAATCAAGTTCCATGCACCAGAACACCTTACCACAACCTTCCCTAACCAGGAAACCTTGACAAGCCAATCGTCTAATCCCACCCACTGGGTAAAACCTCCACAATAAAAAGGAACCACAGACCTCCAGAATACAGAAAGCCCACTCCAGACACAGCAATCTAAACAAGATGAAAAGGCAAAGAAATACCCAACAGGTAAAGGAACATGAAAAATGCCCACCAAGTCAAACAAAAGAAGAGGAGACAGGGAATCTACCTGAAAAAGAATTTAGAATAATGATAATAAAAATGATCCAAAATCTTGAAAACAAAATGGAGTTACAGATAAATAGCCTGTAGACAAAGATTGAAAAGATGCAAGAAATGTTTAATAAAGACCTAGAAGAAACAAAGAGTCAATTAAAAATGAATAATGCAATGAATGAGATCAAAAACACTCTGGAGGGAACCAAGAGTAGAATAATGGAGATAGAAGATAGGATAAGTGAGGTAGAAGATAAAATGGTGGAAATAAATGAAGCAGAGAGGATAAAAGAAAAAAGGATCCAAAGAAATGAGGACAACCTCAGGAACCTCTGGGACACTGTGAAACGCCCCAACATTCGAATCATAGGAGTCCCAGAAGAAGAAGACAAAAAGAAAGGCCATGAGAAGATACTCAGGGAGCTAATAGCTGAAAACTTCCCTAAATGGGGAAGGAAATGGCCACCCAAGTCCAAGAAACCCAGAGAGTCCCAAACAGGATAAGCCCAAGGTGAAACACCCCAAGACACATATTAATCAAATTAACAAAGATCAAACACAAAGAACAAATACTAAAAGCAGCAAGGGAGAAACAACAAATAACACACAAAGGGATTCCCATAAGGATAACAGCTGATATATCAATAGAAACCCTCCAGACCAGAAGGGAATGGCAGGACATACTAAAAGTAATGAAAGAGAATAACCTACAACCTAGATTACTGTACCCAGCAAGGATCTCATTCAGATATGCCGGAGAATTCAAAAGCTTTACAGACAAGCAAAAGCTGAGAGAATTCAGCACCACCAAACCAGCTCTTCAACAAATGCTAAAGGATCTTCTCTAGACAGGAAATGCAGAAAGCTTGTATAAACGTGAACCCCAAACAACAAAGTAAATGGCAATGGGACCACACCTATCAATAATTACCTTAAATGTAAATGGGTTGAATGCCCCAACCAAAAGACAAAGATTGGCTGAATGGATACAAATACAAGACCCCTGTATATGCTGTCTACAAAAGACCCACCTCAAAACAAGAGACACATACAGACTAAAAGTGAAGGGCTGGAAAAAAATATTTCACGCAAACGGAGACCAAAAGAAAGCATGAGTCGCAATACTCATATCAGATAAAATAGACTTTCAAATAAAGGATGTGAAAAGAGACAAAGAAGGACACTACATAATGATCAAAGGATCAATCCAAGAAGAAGATATAACAATTATAAATATATACACACCCAACATAGGAGCACCACAATATGTATGGCAAACGCTAACGAGTATGAAAGAGGAAATTAATAGTAACACAATAATAGTGGGAGACTTTAATACCCCACTCACAACTATGGATAGATCAACTAAACAAAAAATTAACAAGGAAACACAAACCTTAAATGACACAATGGACCAGCTAGACCTAATTGATATCTATAGGACATTTCACCCCAAAACAATCAACTTCACCTTTTTCTCAAGTGCACACGGAACCTTCTCCAGAATAGATCACATCCTGGGCCATAAATCTGGTCTTGGAAAATTCAAAAAATTTGAAATCATTCCAGTCATCTTTTCTGACCACAGTGCAGTAAGATCAGATTTCAAATACAGTTGAAAAATTTTACTCAGCCGTCAAAAAGAATTCATTTGAACCAGTCCTAATGAGATGGATGAAACTGGAGCCCCTTATACAGAGTGAAGTAAGCCAGAAAGATAAAGAACATTACAGCATACTAACACATATATATGGAATTTAGAAAGATGGTACGATAACCCTATATGCAAAACAGAAAAAGAGACACAGAAGTACAGAACAAACTTTTGAACTCTGTGGAAGAAGGTGAGGGAGGGATGTTTCAAAAGAACAGCATGTATACTATCTATGGTGAAACAGATCACCAGCCCAGGTGGGATGCATGAGACAAGTGCTCCAGCCTGGTGCACTGGGAAGACCCAGAGGAATCGGGTGGAGATGGAGATGGGAGGGGGGATCGGGATGGGGAATAAGTGTAAATCTATGGCTGATTCATATCAATGTATGACAAAACCCACTGAAATGTTGTGAAGTAATTAGCCTCCAACTAATAAAAAAATTAAAAAAAAATTTGTTAAAAATTCAAACATATGGAGGCTAAATAACACGCTTCTGAATAACCAACAAATCATAGAAGAAATCAAAATATGCATAGAAATGAATGAAAATGAAAACACAACAACACAAAACCTGTGGGACACTGTAAAAGCAGTGCTAAGCGGAAGGTTCAGAGCATTACAGGCTTACATCAAGAAACAAGAAAAAAGCCAAATAAATAACCTAACTCTACACCTAACGCGATTAGAGAAGGAAGAAATGAAGAACCCCAGGGTTAGCAGAAGGAAAGAGGGTGGGATGTTTCGAAAGAACAGCATGTATATTATCTGTGGTGAAACAGATCGCCAGCCCAGGTGGGATGCATGAGACAAGTACTCGGGCCTGGTGCACTGGGAAGACCCAGAGGAATTGGGTGGAGAGGGAGGTGGGAGGGGGGATCGGGATGAGGAATACGTGTAACTGTATGGCTGATTCAGGTCAATGTATGATAAACCCCACTGAAATATTGTGAAGTAATTATCCTCCAACTAATTTAAAAAAAATTTTTTTTGGAAAAAAAAAAAAAAAACACACCAGTACAGTACACTAATGCATATATATGGAATTTAGAAACTTGGTTATGGTAACCCTATAAGGGAGACAGCAAAAACGAGACATAGATGTATAGAACAGTCTTTTGGACGAGAGTGGGATGATTTCGGAGAATGGCATTGAAACATATATATTATCATATGTGAAACAAATCATAATGCTCACAGCTCACAGTTCACGTGATGCTGCACTGGGATGACCCAGAGGGATGGGATAGGGAGGGAGGTGCGAGGGGGTTTCAGGATGGGGAACACATATACACCCGTGGTGGATTCATGTCAACATATGGCAAGACTACTACAATATTGTAAAATAATTAGCCTCCAATTAAAATAAATATATTTATATTAAAAAAAGGAAAATCTGAACACAACACTTCATACAAGAAATTTGAAATTTTCTATATATGACATTTAGGAATATTGAATTCTCTACCTTTCATATATGAATAACATGGTACCAACCATACTCCCTGAAGTATGGAATACTGTATATTTCACATATGGCATTTTGGACACATCTTTTCCAGTATGAAATATTTAAAGTTTTCTACATCACACATGAAAAGCTGCACCCTGATTTTCCTACATGAATATGGAATTCTCTGTGTTTAGCATAGGAAAACCTGGAGACAAATCACCTTATAAGAAATATTGACTTCTATATGTTTTGCATTAGAAAATCTGGGTACAGATTCTCTACTGAAACATGACATTTTCTACATTCAACTTATGAAAATCTGGGCATAGTATTTTTGTTAAAAAAGAAATATAGCAGTCTGTATAACATGTGAGAATCTGGACATACCTTATCCTACCTGAAAAATGGAATATTCTTTCTCAATTAAAAACTGGATTAGATATTCTTTTCCTCCATGACCTATAAAATTCTCTGCATTTCACTTATGAAAATTTAGGCAATGTTTTTTTTTTTTTTTTTTTTCAGGAAATTTGGAATCCTCTTCATTTCACAGACTAAATTCTGAAGTCAGTCATCCAAAATGCAATTTTGTATATTTTACTTATAGTATGATTTTTTTCTGTATTTTTACATACAAAATGAGATGCAGGTGTTCATATAAGAAAAGCAAGTAACTGGTTTTCCTGTATGAAAGTTGGTCTTCCATGTATTTCTTATATAAAAACCTGGATGCAGATTACCTACATAGAATATTGAATTCTTCATAATTCACAGATGAATGTCTATGTGAAGATATCCCATTATGAAATGTGGAATTGTGTAATTCCACATAATTTTGTTCATTCCACATAAAAAAGAAAATCCAACATGAACGGTGGAATCCCTATATTTCACACTTGGAAACTTGGGTGTGACTAGTGGTCCCTGAATCATGGAATCTTCCATGTTTTCATGTGTTAATCTAGGTCCAGTAATTCCTACATGAAACATGATTCTCTCTGCTACACATGTGAAAATCCTTGGTGCTGAATGTTATGAAATATGGATTTCTCTACACATCACATATGACACATATGACAATATTACATTGTCAGAGAAATCCATGTATAGAGAAATCCATATTGTCACATATGACAATGTAATCTTATATGAAATTGGAAATCATTTGCATTTTGCATTGAAAATGTAGCCCCACAATATCCATAATGAAGTATGGAATCCTCTGTATTTCACATAAGCACATCTGGTCGCTGATATTCCAACATGTAATGTGGAATTCTCTATATTTCATATGCAAACATCTTGGCACTAATTTTCCAACGTGAAATATGGATTTTGCATTACTACATGTGTGAAAATCCAAGAATATGGACTACACTGCATTTCATAATTGAAAAGCAGTATGCAGATTTTCTTAGAGAAATTTGGAATCTTCTATATTAAAATATACGGGTGAAAATTGTCCTATGTACAAGGTGGATTTCTCAATATTATACATGGGACAATGCAAGAGCATTTTGCTGAGAAGAAATTTGAAAGTTTATTTTGCTCTTATTGAGAATTTGTGGGAAATTCTAAATAAAAAACAATATGGACATTCCTTTCTTTCTTTTTTTTTAATAGTCCTATCTGGTCGGAGATTTTCATATATAATATTTGTAATTTTCTTAACTTTATGTGAAAAATCTACTTCAGTCTCTTCATAAGTGAAACATAAAAACTCTGACATTTCATATGTGAAAATGGTTTCAGATTTCTTATATGAAATATGGAATTAAAAAGAAATAATTTGTATATGAAAATCTGAACAATGTTATTACCATATGAAATATGTGGAAGACTCTGAATGTCAATTTTTGAAATGGACATGCCCACGTGAAATTTGGAGTTTCCTATATTTCATATCCAAAGAGAAGGTACTGATTTTCTAAATGAAACAAGGAATCCTCTATAATTGCCATAAGTAAATACTGGTGTCTATTTTATTATCTAAAATATGAAACAGTCTATATTGAACTTGAGCAGATTAGGGTGCTGATGAAACTAAATGAATTATGGAGTTCTCTCTATTTAACATCTGAAAACCTAAGCAATATATTCCTCAATGAAATGTGATATTCTCGATATTTCAATGCAAATTTGTGCACAGGAGGATTTTCTATATCGAATTCTATATGATATTCTATATGAAATTCTCTATATTTCACATAAGGAAGTAGATACAGATTTCCCTACATGAAATTCAGAATTTTCTGTATTCCACAAATAAAAATAATCTCAGATTCATTGAACAGAATATGGAATAAACTATTTTGCTTATGAAAATCTGGGCTGATATTTTCAAACAGAAAATTCTACACTCAAGACTTGATATGTACAATATAGAGAAATCCATATATCAGCACCTACATGATTATGTAAAATATAGATAATCCCATTGTCCCTGTAGGAAAAATCATCAAGTCAATTTCCATATTTAAATTCCAGAGAACTCAAGATTCCATGTTAGAAATCTGCACATAGATTTTCACATCTGAAACATAGAGATTCCATATTTTAATGTAGTAAAATTGGTGCAAATGTTAGATATATATTTATTAGGATGTCTATATTGTATGGAAGACATCCAGAAAACTGATATTCACATAAAAAGTGGAGAATATTTTATGTAGGAAACCTGCACACATATTATTACATGAAATAGAGAATTCCAATATTCATATAGGAAAAGCTGTGTTCATCTTTTCATATGAAAAGTAGGTGACATTTCCTGTTTCAGGCTTGATGATCACAAATCAAATTTTACATACGATTTTTCTTACCCTTTGAGGGAAATCAGTGCACAGATTTTATTAAAAACTCATGAAAATTCCAATTGCTATGTAGAACTACATCCATCCAGATTTTAAAATATACAGTAAAGGAAATTCTATGTTTCACTTGAAATTTCAATGTTTCAAATCAGCATAAGTCTCTCACATAGGAAATATAGGGAACTGTTTATTTTGGGGGAGGAAAATAGGAGCACAGATCTTCATGTGTGCAAAAAAAGAGTTCCACATTTCACAGAGAAATATCCTGATGCTGATTTCTATTTTATCTGAAACATAAAAAATATCCATATTTCTGTGAAAAATACCGTTGGTAGCTTGATAGGGAATGCACTGAATCTATAGATTGCTTTGAGTAGTATAGTCATTTTGACAATATTGATTCTTCCAATCCATGAACACAGTATATTTCTCCATCTGTTTGTGTCCTCTTTGATTTCTTGCATTAGTGTTTTATAGTTTTCTATATATAGGTCTTTTGTTTATTTAGGTAGATATACTCCTAAGTATGTTATTCTTTTTGTTGCAATGGTGAATGGTATTGTTCCTTAATTTCTCTTTCTGTTTTCTCATTGTTAGTGTATAGGAATACAAGGGATTTCTGTGTGTTAATTTTATATCCTGCAAATTTAGTATATTCATTGATTAGCTCTAGTAATTTTCTGGTAGAGTCTTTCGGGTTTTCCATGTAAGGATAATGTCATCTGCAAGCAGTGAGAGTTTCACTTCTTCTTTTCCTATCTGGATTCCAAAAATATACAAGCGACTCCTGCATCTCAACTCCAGAAAAATAAATGACCCAATCAAAAAATGGGCCAAAGAACTAAACAGACATTTCTCCAAAGAAGACATACAGATGGCTAACAAACACATGAAAAGCTGCTCAACATCACTCATTATCAGAGAAAATGCAAATCAAAACCACAATGAGGTACCATCACACACCAGTCAGGATGGCTGCTATCCAAAAGTCTACGAGGAATAAATGCTGGAGAGGGTGTGGAGAAAAGGGAACCCTCTTACACTGTTGGTGGGAATGCAAACTAGTACAGCCACTATGGAGAACAGTGTGGAGATTTCTTAAAAAACTGGAAATAGAACTGCCATATGACCCAGCAATCCCACTTCTGGGCATACACACTGAGGAAACCAGATCTCAAAGAGACACGTGCACCCCAATGTTCATCGCAGCACTGTTTATAATAGCCAGGACATGGAAGCAACCTAGATGCCCATCAGCAGATGAATGGATAAGGAAGCTGTGGTACATATACACCATGGAATATTACTCAGCCATTAAAAAGAATTCATTTGAATCAGTTCTAATGAGATGGATGAAACTGGATCCCATTATACAGAGTGAAGTAAGCCAGAAAGATAAAGAATATTACAGCATACTAACACATATATATGGAATTTAGAAAGATGGTAATGATACCCCTATATGCAAAACAGAAAAAGAGACACAGAAGTACAGAATAGACTTTTGGACTCTGTGGGAGAATGTGAGGGTGGGATGTTTCAAAAGAACAGCATGTATATTATCTATGGTGAAACAGATTGCCAGCCCAGGTGGGATGCATGAGACAAGTGCTCAGGCCTGGTGTACTGGGAAGACCCAGAGGAATCGGGTGGAGAGGGAGGTGGGAGGGGGGATCAGGATGGGGAATACGTGTAACTGTATGGCTGATTCATATCAATGTATGACAAAACCCACTGAAATATTGTGAAGTAATTAGCCTCCAACTAATAAAAAAAATTAAAAAAAATTAAAAATTAAAATATAAAAACTGGAAATAGGAATTCCATATGACCCAGCAATTCCACTTCTAGGTATACACACCCAGGAAACCAGATCTGAAAGAGACACATGCACCCCAATGTTCATGGCAGCACTGTTTATAATAGCCAGGACTGGAAGCAACCTAGATGTCCATCAGCAGATGAATGGATAAGGAAACTGTGGTATATATACACCATGGAATATTACTCAGCCATTAAAAGTAATTCATTTGAATCAGTTCTAATGGCATGGATGAAACTAGAGCCCATTACACAGAGTGAAGTAAGCCAGAAAGATAAAGACCAATGACGTATACTGTCACATACATGTGGAATTTAGAAGGATATTAACGATAACCCAATATGCAAAACAGAAAAAGAGACACAGATGTACAGAACAGACTTTTGGACTCTGTGGGAGAAGGCAAGGGTGGGATGTTCTGAGAGAATAGCTTTGAAACAAGCATACTATCAAAGGTGAAACAGATCACCAGCTCAGGTTGGATCCATGAGACAAGTGCTCGGGCCTGGTTCACTGGGAAGACCCAGAGGGATCGGGTGGAGAGGGAGGTAGGAGGGGGAATTGGGATGGGAAATACATGTAAATCCATGGCTGATTCACGCCAATGTATGGCAAAAACCACTACAATATTGTAAAGTAATAAGTCTCCAACTAATAAAAATAAATGGAAAAAAAAATCCCTATATGATTGAAAAAAATCAAGAATATTTTCATACATGAAATATACAGATTTTATATTTTATGTAGAAAATTCTATATTTCATGTAAAATATGAGGAACTGATCTTCATACAGAAAGCATATAAATTTCTATATTTCATGTGTGAAAAGCTTCATCCTCATTTTCATATGTGAAATACAGAGGCTTCATATTAATAGAGGAAAATATTCCCCCCAGATTTTCATATGTGAATTATACAAAATTCAGTTGTTCATGGAATCACTCCCTTGTTGTTGTTTGGTACCAGTTGATTCCTTTCATTCCCTTGTTGATCAAATCAGTGCCTTATTTCACCTTTGCATGTTTTTCTGGAAGGTTACAATATCTTGAAGTATTCATGTGTGTGGGACTGATCTGCAAAGAGGTGTGAAGGTATGGAAGTGCTTTCCATGGACAGCTGAGTGCTATGCACTTTGTGTTCTGTGTTCTTGCATCGCCTTGGACAGGTTCACAGTATCAATCATTTTGGCATAGCTCCATTCCTTGAGTTTCCCTTCCAGGAACCACACACACATGGCACGGGGCCTTGGTCTGAGCTGACTTGGAGCATCTCCTTCTCAGCCTGCACCTCTCATGATCATTCCTTGTCAATCTCCTGCCCTCATCACAGGTCCAGCACTGCCTTGAGACCCAAAACCTCCAGAGCAAGGTGCCTCTGCTCTACCTAACTGGATATTTTTCTCTTTGCAACTGTTTGCCTGTTCTCCCAAGGATTATCTTCCTGTAGAAGGAAAAGACCAAATAGACTGGAAGTGCACTTTGATTTGTTCTGTTTAATTCCTTCATCTTCATTCTAAACTATGTTCTTTCTCGTAGATTTCTTAACACTGAGCTAGTGACCCAAGTTCGCTCTCTTAAGCCACCAACTTAGCTTTGAATTTGCAAAGCTTCCAGGGAAGTTGCAGAGGCGGGAACGCCTGGAACCCAGATGAGGATTCTCAAAACATACCTTGGTGGCATGTTGACTGTTTAAAACTAAGCTAGCCTGGCAAATGGTCAATGAGGGGAAATGATTAGAAAACTAGAATATTACACTGACCTCCTCTCTCACTGAAAGTGAAAAATAAATTCATGTGATGTTACCCTCCCTATGACAGGAGGCTAGAAATAATCCTTGGCCCCAGAATTAGGGAGTTGATGGGTAAGAAAGCTACATAAAATAACTGACTGTTCTTTATTAACATGCTTTTCCAAACACAGATTTCTTTGTTGGACTAAACCTATAAATAAATATTTGTCCAAAATCATATGCATTCAGCCTGCTTCACTCACTTCAGGCATCCTATTTCTGTGAGACCTCTGTGTGCATGAACTAAATTAGTTTATTTTTCTCAATCTGCCTTGAGCTCACATAATTATCAGGAGACCCAACAGGACCTCAGAGAGGGTAAGGGAGAAACTCGCCCATTCTGCATCAAGATAGACAAGGTCTCACACACAGGTGCTCGGGCCTGGTGCAGTGGGAAGACCCAGAGGAATCGGGTGGAGAGGGAGGTGGGAGGGGGGGATCGGGATGGGGAATACGTGTAAATCTATGGCTGATTCATATCAATGTATGACAAAACCCACTGAAAAAATAAATAAATAAATAAAGGGAAAAAAAGAAAAAAAAAAGATAGACAAGGTCGCACACATTCGCGGGCTCAGAAAAGAGTTGAGAAGGTCCTAAGTTTCTAACACCAGATAATCTGTACTCTCCAAGTGAACTGGATGGGAAAATTTGGGAAAATGAATGTGTATACAGTGATGTTGGTGTGTACCCAAACCCCCATATTATCTGCAAAGACTAGGACTGTGGTTTAAAATAAACAAACAAAAAAAAAAAAAATGAACAAACAAACCTCATCTTTTACTGCTCTCCTCTACTCCTTGTCTCTCCACCCCAAAGATTAAGAGGAGTATCTTTTTGCCACCTATGTACTGGAACAGAGATGTCACTGACTACATACTACATTACAAAGAAAACAGTCTATACAAAAATTGTTTGGGCAAAGTAACCAAAATATTCCAGTAAAACCAGCAGTCACAAATGAATATGAGGGTAGAAGCTTCCTCTCCTTTTACTGAATTCCAAAATTCAAAACCTCTAATTTTCAACAAAAATTAAAGTGCATGAAATGAAACAATTGTGAATTTGCCATTTTCAGGTTAGATAAGCAAATTAATAGAAGCTTTGCATGGGGAAATCAATTACATGAACTTCGCAGGCAAATGTTAAATCAAAGGTCATCCTTATGCTAACATAACAAAGGAAGTCTTGGACCAGCAACTACAAGAACCAGGACACAAAGAATTTCACAATTTGTATGGAAATACAAAAAACCTCGAATAGCCAAAGTAATCTTGAGAAAGAAGAATGGAACTGGGGAATCAACCTGCCTG
This sequence comes from Cervus canadensis, assembly GCF_019320065.1. Taxonomy (NCBI): domain Eukaryota; kingdom Metazoa; phylum Chordata; class Mammalia; order Artiodactyla; family Cervidae; genus Cervus; species Cervus canadensis. The sequence goes on from NC_057420.1 coordinate 4,347,783, forward strand.
ACTTCAGACTCTACTACAAAGCCACAGTCATCAAGACAGTGTGGTACTGGCACAAAGACAGAAATATAGATCAATGGAACAGAATAGAAAGCCCAGAGATAAATCCACGAACCTATGGACACCTTATCTTTGACAAAGGAGGCAAGGATATACAATGGAAAAAAGACAACCTCTTTAACAAGTGGTGCTGGGAAAACTGGTCAACCACTTGTAAAAGAATGAAACTAGAACACTTTCTAACACCATACACAAAAATAAACTCAAAATGGATTAAAGATCTAAATGTAAGACCAGAAACTATAAAACTCCTAGAGGAGAACATAGGCAAAACACTCTCCGACATAAATCACAGCAAGATCCTCTATGACCCACCTCCCAGAATATTGGAAATAAAAGCAAAACTAAACAAATGGGACCTAATGAAACTTAAAAGCTTTTGCACTACAAAGGAAACTATAAGTAAGGTGAAAAGACAGCCCTCAGATTGGGAGAAAATAATAGCAAATGAAGAAACAGACAAAGGATTAATCTCAAAAATATACAAGCAACTCCTGCAGCTCAATTCCAGAAAAATAAATGACCAATCAAAAAATGGGCCAAAGAACTAAACAGACATTTCTCCAAAGAAGACATACAGATGGCTAACAAACACATGAAAAGATGCTCAACATCACTCATTATCAGAGAAATGCAAATCAAAACCACAATGAGGTACCATTACACGCCAGTCAGGATGGCTGCTATCCAAAAGTCTACAAGCAATAAATGCTGGAGAGGGTGTGGAGAAAAGGGAACCCTCTTACACTGTTGGTGGGAATGCAAACTAGTACAGCCACTATGGAAACAGTGTGGAGATTCCTTAAAAACTGGAAATAGAACTGCCATATGACCCAGCAATCCCACTTCTGGGCATACACACTGAGGAAACCAGATCTGAAAGAGACACGTGCACCCCAATGTTCATCGCAGCACTGTTTATAATAGCCAGGACATGGAAGCAACCTAGATGCCCATCAGCAGATGAATGGATAAGGAAGCTGTGGTACATATACACCATGGAATATTACTCAGCCGTTAAAAAGAATTCATTTGAATCAGTTCTAATGAGATGGATGAAACTGGAGCCCATTATACAGAGTGAAGTAAGCCAGAAAGATAAAGAACATTACAGCATACTAACACATATATATGGAATTTAGAAAGATGGTAACGATAACCCTATATGCAAAACAGAAAAAGAGACACAGAAATACAGAACAGACTTTTGAACTCTGTGGGAGAATGTGAGGGTGGGATATTTCAAAAGAACAGCATGTATACTATCTATGGTGAAACAGATCACCAGCCCAGGTGGGATGCATGAGACAAGTGCTCGGGCCTGGTGCACTGGGAAGACCCAGAGGAGTCGGGTGGAGAGGGAGGTGGGAGGGGGGATCGGGATGGGGAATACGTGTAAATCTATGGCTGATTCATATCAATGTATGAAAAAACCCACTGAAATGTTGTAAAGTAATTAGCCTCCAACTAAAAAAAAAAAAAAAAAAAAAAAAAAAGAAATCAAAAAAAAAAAAAAAGAACCAGGACAACAAGGTGTGACCAAATAGAAAGCTGTGTATTTATATATACAATTAAGTTTATGGGACTTCAAGAGAAAGATAAATACCATATTTTGTCACATACAGACTCTAGAAAAATGATACTGAAGAATTTATTTTACAGGGCAAATGGACAAACAGACATGAAGAATAGACTTATGGATATGGGGAGAGGGGAGGAGAAGGAGAGGTGTATGGAAAGACTAACATGGAAACTTACATTACCATAGGTAAAATAGTCATTGGGAATTTTGTCTATAGCTCAGGAAACCCAAACAGGGTATCTGTATCAACCTTAGAGGGGTGGGTTCAGGAGGGAGATGGGAGGGAGGTTCAAAAGGAAGGGGATATATGTATACCTGTGTCTGATTCATGTTGTGATTTGACAGAAAACAGCAAAATTTTGTAAAGCAATCATCCTTCAATAAAAAAGTAATTACTTAAATAAACTGCACCACATGGACTGAATCCACAAAGAGACATTTCAAAGGAAGGTTTGAGCCCACAGAAGAATCAGAAAATGTAAAGTTTGGTTAGGTGAATTCAGGTGGCTGTTTAGCTACCTTGATGAATAATGTCAAAGTCACAGATTCAATCATACAGCATTGACTGGGATGCCTGATTTATTCCATCTACCAGGAAGGCGTGGTACAAAATCTCTCTACAGGAGAGCTGTCCTTTCTGCTTGTCCAGGATAAATCATTTCCCTTCTCCTCTGCAGTCACGTCCCCTGCACAATATCAGTGTCCCCAGCCTGACATTCAACTTGGACAGGTAGCTAAGTGTGTCTTCATCTTGGTCACTTGGCTGACATCTGAGGGTGGTTTGCAAACCTCTTTATGTCAGGGAGTCTCTAGATGCTAGAAGTGAAAGTGCTGGAAGAAGAAACCTAGCCTAAAGTGTAGCCCAGCAGTGTCTGAGCTCAATTTGCTACTAGTAACTAGTCACCTTCCTTCAACACAGACAGGTTGAAGACCAAACAAGTCGTCCTTTTGTTCCTAACAGCAAGGCCCCAAACTCCATCTCAGCCTCCTAAAGCATAGCTAATTTCTGGAAAACAAACACTCCTAGCGACAACTAGCATGGGCACTTACAAATCCCAATTCAACCCCAAGTTCATTCAGTGTTTTGGAGAAGACCTGTGAGGCAGATAACACTTTCCTTGAAGAGTCTCCGGTGTTAGTGGCAGTTACGAGTTGATCTGCTGCACCTAAACACCAAGTGACAATTTGTGCCAATTAAAACAGCAAGAGTCACCCATAGTCTCAGAAAACGATTGGCAGGAGGTCTATGGCGTCACACAGAGTCGGACACGACTGAAGCCACTTAGCAGCAGCAGCAGCAGCAGAGAATAGTCATAATCCAATAAACATATTTTCTACCCAAGCTGCCAGATCTGTACACTGCTTTCATAATAACCCAGATAAGGTGAATTCCACAAGCACCACCCAAGGGTTCCAACTTTTACCCAAAAGCTATGGATTCCCCAGATGACAGAGCTTCTTTGTCCAGATGGAGATTTCGCTTCTAAAGATCTTGTGTTTCAATTCACAGTAGGCCCTTTACCGGGTCCACAGATTTTGGCTAAAAAGCCCACACCAATTCATTTGCTTTGGGTGACACCTCAGATCCTCCACACCTTCGTCCCTGTACAAACACACAAAACAACACAGCAGAAATTTTGAGCTTGTTTATGTATCTAAGGTCATTGCAGGTTTGTGGAACAAGTATCCTGAGTTATCATCGGCCATTCTTTCCAATTTACAGTCCTAGAAAGGGGCACTGCAGAAATACATTGACCAGTCTCCCTCTGTCTGTGGATGCCTTTTGCCTCCTCTTCTGGTTGCTCCAAATCTCATGTCCTGCTGCCTTCATGTCAGCACCTATAATGGTGAAGAAACACACAGACACACAGACACGGCCAAAATAATCACGTGCATGGACATGCACACATGCAAGGCACAGGGGGCACAACACAAACAGGGAATAGGTGTTTCAGTAGTTGAAAATGCCTATGCCCAGCTATGTGGGAGATGGAATCACTAGGCACCACATTCTGCCCTTTTCGTATCCCTTTCCATTTCTGCCCCCAGCCCTTCAGTATTATTCTGAGTCAGCCTTAAGTCATTTCCATCTTTGTCTGTGCAGTGGTGGTGAAAGGCCACGTGGTGAGTGTGGAAATTCAGAGAAGACCCCAACATCAGCACAAAAATTCAATGGTACACCTTAACACTAAAACCAGACGAAGATACCATTAAAAAAAGTAAACTATAGGCCAATATCACTGACGAGCATAGATGCAAAAATCTTCAATAAAATTCTCGCAAAAAGAACTCAATAACATTGTAAAAATATACATCATGACCAATTGGGCTTTATCCCAGTACTGCAAGAATTCTTCAAAATTCACAAATTAATCGATGGGATGCACCACATTAACAAATTGAAATGTAAACTCCATATGATTTTCTCAATAGATGCAAAGGAAGCCTTTGACAAAATTCAACATCCATTTATGATAAAAAACCACACAGAAAGCAGGCAAAGAAAGCACATACCTGAGCATAATAAAAGCCACATATGATAAACCTACAGCAAACATTATCCTTAATGGTGAAAAATTGAAAACATTTCCCAAAAAGTCAGGAACAAGACAAGGGTGTCAACTCTCACCACTACGCATCAACATAATTTTGGAAGTTTTAGCCATAGCAACCACAGTGGAAAAAAGGAATCCAGATTGGAAAGAAGAGGTAAAAGTCTCACTCTTGGCAGATGACATGATCCTCTACATAGAAAACCTGAAAGACACCACCAGAAAATTTCTAGAATTAATCAGTGAATATTGCAAAGTTGCAGGATAGGAAATTAACACACAAAACTCCCTTGGATTCCTATGCACCAGCAATGAGAAAACAGGAAGAGAAATTAAGGAAACAGTTACATTCATCGTTGCAACAAAAAAATAAAAATAAAATAAAATACTTTGGAATATATCTACTGAAAGATGCAAAAGGCCTATATATAGAAAACTATAAAACCCTGATAAACAAAATCAAAGATGAGACAAATAGATGGGGAAATATACTGTGTTCCTGCATCAGAAGAATCAATATAGTGAAAATAAATATACTACACAAAGCAATCTATGGATTCAATGCAATCTGTATCAAGCTGCCAACGGTATTTTTCAGAGAACTGGAACAAATAATTTCAAAATTTGTATGGTAATACAAAAAACCTCAAATAGCCAAAGTAATCTTGAGAAAGAGAAATTTATCTGCAGGTAGAAACCTGCCTGACTTCAGAGTATACTACAAAGCTACAGCCATCAAGACAGTATGGTATTGAAACAAAGAAAGAAATATAAATCAATGGGACAAGATAGAAAGCCTGGAGATAAATCCACACACATATGGACATCTTATCATTGACAAAGGAAGCAAGCATATACAATAGTGAAGAGACAATCTCTTTAACAAACCTGAGAAACCTGGTCAACGACTTGGATAAGAATGAAACTCGAACACTTTCTAAAACCATACACAAAAATGAACTCAAAATGGATTAAAGACGTAAATGTAAGGCCAGAAACTACAAAACTCCTAGAGGAAAACACAGGCAAAACATTCTCTGACATAAACCACAGCAGGATCTTCTACGACCCACCCCACAGAGTAATTGAAATAAAAGCAACAATAAACAAATTGACCTAATTAACCTGAGAAGCTTTAGCACAACCACAGAAACTGTAAGAGATGTGCAAAGACATCCCTCAGAGTGGAAGCAACTGACAAAGAATTAATGTCAAAAATATACAAGAAGCTCACACAGCTCAATTCTAGAAAAAGAACGACCCAATCAAAAATTGGGCCAAAGAACTAAACAGACATTTCTCCAAGTCAGTTCAGTTCAGTCGTGCAGTTGTGTCTGACTCTTTATGAACCCATGAATCACAGCACAGCAGGCCTCCCTGTCCATCACCACTCCCAGAGTTTACTCAAACTCATGTCCATCGAGTCAGTGATGCCATCCAGCCATCTCATCCTCTGTGGTCCCCTTCTCCTCTGCCCCCAATCCATCCCAGCATCAGAGTCTTGCCCAATGAGTCAACTCTTCACATGAGGTGGCCAAAGTATTGGAGTTTCAGCTTCAGCATCAATCCTTCCAATGTACACCCAGGACTGATCGCCTTTAGGATGGACTGGTAGGATCTCCTTGCAGTCCAAGGGACTCTCAAGAGTCTTCTCCAACACCACAGTTCAAAAGCATCAGTTTTCCGGGGCTCAGCTTTCTTCACAGTCCAACTCTCACATCCATATATGACCACTGGAAAAACCATAGCCTTGACTAGACGGACATTTGCTGGCAAAGTGATGTCTCTGATTTTTTTTTTTTTTCCAGTTATTTTTATTAGTTGGAGGCTAAACACAAGTCTCTGCCTTTAAATATTCTATATAAGTTGGTCATCACTTTCCTTCCAAGGAGTAAGCATCTTTTAATTTCATGGCTGCAATCACCATCCACAGTGATATTGGAGCCCCCAAAATAAAGTCAGCCACTGTTTCCACTGTTTCCCCATCTATTTGCCAGGAAGTGGTGGGACCAGGTGCTATGATCTTAGTTTTATGAATGTTGAACTTTAAGCCAACTTTTTCACTCTCCTGTTTCACTTTCGTCAAGAGGCTTTTTAGTTCCTCTTCACTTTCTGCCAATAGGGTAGTGTCATCTGCATATCTAAGGTTATATTTCTCCTGGCAATGTTGATTCCAGTTTGTACTCCTTCCAGACCAGCATTTCTCATGATGTACTCTGCATACAAGTTAAATAAGCAGAGTGACAACAAACAGCCTTGACATACTCCTTTTCCTATTTGGAACCAGTCTATTATTCCACGCCCAGTTCTAAATGTTGCATCATGACCTGCATATAGGTTTCTCAAGCAGCAGGTCAGGTGGGTTGGTATTCCTATCTATTTCAGAATTTTCCACAGTTTATTGTGATACATACAGTTGAAGGCTTTGGCATAGTCAATAAAGCAGAAATAGATGCTTTTCTGGAACTCTCTTGCTTTTTCTATGATCCATTGGGTGTCGGCAATTTGAGCTCTGGTTCCCCTGCCTTTTCTAAAACCAGTTTGAACATCTAAAAGTTCATGGTTCATGTGTTGCCGAAGCCTGGTTTGGAGAATTTTGAGCATTACTTTACCATCGTGTGAGATGAGTGCAATTGTGCGGTAGTTTCAGCATTCTTTGGCATTGTCTTTCATTGGGATTGGAATGAAAACTGACCCTTTCCAGCCCTGTGGCCAGTGTTGAGTTTTCCAAATTTGCTGGCATATTGAGCCAAAGAAGACATACAATAACTCACAAACACATGAAAAGATGCTCAACATCTCTCATTATCAGAGAAATGCAAATCAAAACCACAATGAGGTACCATCTCATACCATTCAGAATAGCTGCTCTCAAAAAGTCTACACACAAGAAACGCTGGAGTCAGCAGAGAAAAGGGAACCCTCTTACAACTGTTGTGGGGAATGCAAACTAGTTCAGACACTATGGAGAATGGTGTGGAGATTCCTTAAAAAACTGGAAATAGAACTGCCATATGACCCAACAATCCCACTGCTGCGCATACACAGTGAGGAAACCAGAATTGAAAGAGACACTTGTACCCCAATGTTCATCGCTGCACTGTTTACAATAGCTAGGACATGGAAGCAACCTAGATGTCCATCAGCAGATGAATGCATAAGAAAGCTGTGGTACATATACACAGTGGAATATTATTCAACTATTAAAACAATGCATTTAAATCCGGTCTAATGAAGTGAATGAAACTGGAGCCTATTATACAGAGTGAAGTAAGTCAGAAAGAAAAACACCAATACAGTATAATAACACATATATATGGAATTGAGGAAGATGGTAACAATGACTGTATATGAGAGGCAGCAAAACAGACACAGATTTAAAGAAGAGACTTTTGGACTCTGTGAGAGAAGCCGAGGGTGGCATGATTTGAGAGGATAGCATTGAAACGTGTACATTGAAACATGGAACAGATCACCAGTCCAGGTTTGATGCATGAGACAGGGTGGTACTGGGACAACCCTGTGGGATGTGTTAGGGAGGGAGGTGGGAGGGGGTTGGGACAGGATTGGTGTCAAGATTGGGACACATATACACCCATGGCTGCTTCATGTGAATGCATGGCAGAAACCACTACAATATTGTAATTAGCCTCCAATTAAAGTAAATAAATTAATTTACAAAAACAATTAATGGGACCCCAGTGATGAACCCCTTCTGCCAGGTGGGCTTTCCCAGGAGGCGGTGCAGGAGAGAAAGGCCAAGGTAATCTCAAACACAATGAGTAGCAAGAGGCCATAGGTTGGCAGAACCCAGGAAATCCTGATTCTGCAAATGGTGCTTAATTCACTCTGCCTGCATCAGAATCACTGAGGACTCTTATGCTGTAACTATAGCTGCTTTGAGTGAGATGTGGACACATGAATTCCCCAAGCTCCCTGACTGTCACCATCTACCTTCATGATCTGAATCCAGACTCTGCAGCCATCCTACATGAGCCTAGCTTCCCCATTTGGGAAAGAAGAGTGTCCCAGACTCTCCACACCTGTGACTTCAGGGCCCACCTCCTGTTCCCTTCAAATGCTGTCTTCCGATAGGTACCTCTCATGGCAGGACCTTCCTCCCAGGGGTAGTACTGCAGGGGATTGACCCACAGGTCTTTGGAGATGATCTGCTGGCAACATGAGCAAGGTCAGAACATGCCTGATGAGGCCCCAAAACTTCCCATGTGTAGCCAAGAACCCCCGCATCCATCTCCAATTCTGGAGTAGGCCCAGAATGACACTACCTCTGCAATCCTGATTGATGCTGGGAAGTTGTGGGTTGACAACCAGTTGAGAAAGTTAAGGCTGCTGGTGTTCAGACTGAGGCTTGGAGCTCCCCATCGATAATCCCAGAACCAGTGGCCTGGAGTGGAACAATATGCCCTATACCCTGGAGAAAGACATGGGGGATAGGGAAGGATAACACAGGAGGAGCATCCACTCCCTCCACCACCCACCCACAGTGACTGGGAGCCACATCACACCAGTTATGTCATGGTAGTACTCCTCCACGATGACTGTATTCCAGAAGTAGAGGTTGTCACAAAAGGAAAATATCAGCTTGCTGTTGGACTGGGGATGACCTAGTTCCTGCACCTGCCAGAACCAGGAGGAGGGAAATGGTGCAAGCTTCTAGGGTCCTCAGCTTGCATGTTAGGCAGGCATCAACACCTTTCTCTTCTCCAAACTTACACTGCACATGCACGGGTAATACGGTACATGCCCCCCCTCCCCTGAAAAATTCCCTGCCCATTTCCACATCCACTTGTCCTCAGTCTTCCTCACTCACCTCCAAACCAATCACGTACATAAACAAGACTTTACCTTTATCACTGATCATGAAACACATTTGGGGGTGGTTCATTATCTGCTTTAGGTCAAGGACAAGAACAAGTACCGTGGAACAGGCATCTTCAAGGTACGTTGCATTCCTGCTTGCTGGGCACTGCACTGACATCCCCAGCCCCTGCCATACCATCAAACATGCTCATGGCTCTTGGTCCCCCATGGTCCTCTAGGTCCCCTCTCTGCATCCACCGAGGGAGTGTCAGTTTCTTACAGCTTCTGATATCTGCCTCATCTGTGTGTGCAGGGTAGTGGCATGTCACTGCTTAACACGTCACGGTCTGAAGTCCCTGTGGCATGTCTTCTCTGTAGGCAAATGTCTGCTGTGTGTCGCTATGTGTGTGTGTGTGTGCTTGTGTGTTTAGAAAATCCCTGAGACTCTGATCTGATCCCTGTCTTCACCAAAGGGTGAAGTGGTCTGGCCCTAACTATGGGCAAAAGAAGCCACCCCTTCAAGCTCCACCTAGGTGAGTGGACAACATCCTGCTTTTACACTGCACTAGTGGGAACAACTACTGGGACTCTGACTGACTGGTACTCCTAATGTCTCTGTTGCTTTCCCAGATAATCCACAATTACAATCATAAACCTTTGAGAATGCTATTCTGGCCTACTGTCTCTGGTCACATAGAATTCCAGCCCCACGGTACGGCTTCTGTTCAGATGCAGGCCAAAAGGAGTCACGGAGAGTCATGGCTCAGACACACACAAACGGAGCCATGCCCAGGAGCTGCTGGCGCTGTTCCTTTGGAGCTCGCCCCTCCTCCCAGCCCCTACCTCCCTCGGCCCCCTTGGCTTGCCTGTGCCCTCACGCACACCCCTCCTCCTGTTCCTGCTCCTCTCCTTCTAAACAACCGACCCCAGGAAGTGTTAGTAAGAATACGACTTTGTCCCAGAAGCCTGGAATGCCCTGGATCATTGAGCTTCACTGAGACAAGGGACACTTTCTCCTCTGATGGTTCCTCCACCTGAGCTGAAAGCAGGCCCCGTGGTATTTTTCATTGGCACAGGTCAGGTCTACCAGCAGGATAGCCAATGCCTCCAGTGCCTGAAGTGGGGACCATTCACTCAGGGCTCCTGGCATTGGGTGTCCCTGGTCCTGTTCCCCTGGGTTCTCCTCCCACTCTTGCGGACACCCGTGCCTGCTGCTACTCCACCACCATCACCACCTGCACCTCCTTCATGATGTCTTCCACCAGCGGCGGGAGGTCTTGCCAGAACCCCGTCACCTCTCCTTCCTGCAGAGTCGCGCCTTTCTCCACTGCCTCCATCCTGAAGAGGGTGCCCTCCTCGCCGGGTGCCCTCCTTCCCCCACCCCTGCCCCCGCCCCCCAACCCGCTGTCTGTAACGTCCCTGATGGTCCCACCGTGCTGGCAGGTCGCAGGGCCCCTGCGGCCTGAAGACCAGTCTCACAACGAAGAGGATTCAGGGTGCCAGGGGCCCTCTAGCCTTCCTCCGGTTTCTCTATCCTTGTTCCCTGGCCATGGCCCAGGTTGCGAAGGATGTGGACCCCAAAGTTCAGCAGCTGCCTGGCTCAGCGGACCCACAGGTTTCAGTCACTCCCCACCAATTGGTTACTTGCCTATAGTCTAGCAGAGGGAAAAGTAGACACGCGTGTGGATCCGTGGGTCACCACACATGAGCAGTACGTTGGTGGGAGGGGCCTGACTTTTACATGCTGACCTTCAGAACACATCAGGAACCAATCAAATGGAGGCTAAAGGGGTATTGCCCCTTGGGATTTGGGCACTGTGGCAGTAGCTGTCAATCTCTGATCAAAGCAAAGCATGCCCTGCATGGAAACTATTTTCATGAGCAACAGTGCCAAAGGGCAGATAGGGGAGGCAGGTGTTTCAGTAACTGAAGAACCAGTGGTTCTTATGAAATATAAACGATTTCCATATTTCTTACAGGAAAAATCTCCATTCTGATCTTCAAATGTAAAATATAGAGAGAAGCTCTGCTTCCATATGGAGAAGGCAATGGCAGCCGACTCCAGTACTTTTGCTTGGAAAATCTCATGGACGGAGGAGCCTGGTAGGCTGCAATCCATGGGGGTAGCGAAGACACTACTGAGGGACTTCACTTTCACTTTTCACTTTCATGCATTGGAGAAGGAAATGGCAACCCACTGCAGACTTCTTGCCTGGAGAATCCCAGGGACGGCAGAAACTGGTGGGCTGCCGTCTATGGGGTCGCACAGAGTCGGACATGACTGAAGTGACTTAGCAGCAGCAGCAGAAGCAGCAGCAGCAGCAGCTACTTCGATGAAGGAGGATTAGGACCAAGATTTGATTCAGGAAGTACAGAAAATTCCGTATTTTATGGTAGAGATTGGTTCTCTTGATATATGTTTGAGAAATATAAAGAATTCCATATTTCTTGAAAGAGTTGTAGCCAGATTTTCATTTGTAAGATAGAGATGATTTCAGTTCCATAATGATTCTCTGTATCTTAAGAAAATCAATGCCAAGGTTTTCATATGTGGATTATAGACAATTCCATATTTCATCTAGGAAAATCACCACCCAGATTTTCATATATGATGTATAGAGAATTTCACATTTCAGGTAAGAATAATAGCATCCAGATTCTTATAAAGTGAAATACAAAAAAATTCAATGTATCGTGGACTAAAATCAGCATCGAGATTTTCATATGTAACATATACAGATTTGATATTTATTTGAGTAAAATAGTGACCATGATTTTTCAGATGTGAAATATACAGAATTCCATATTTTATGTAGTAATATCACTGCACAGATTTTGGTGTCTGAAATATACAGAATCACAGATTTCGTGTGGGGACGGTTTTTCATATGTGATGTACATAAATTTCAGTCCTTCATGTAGGCAAATTTCAGCAGGGATTTTGATGTGATATAGAGAGTATGTTATATCTCATGTGATAATGTGTGGACCGATTTCAAATGTGAAATATAGAGAATTCCATATTTCAGGTGGATATTTTCATATATAAAATATAAAGAATATTTTCCATGTTTTTTGCAGCAATATCTGGACCATGATTTCCATACATGATACAGGAAAATGTTCATATTTCATCTGAAAATAAATTCACAGATTTCTATATGAGACATGGAGGCTTTTTATATTTCATTAGGAAAATCTGTTCCCAGATTTCTCTATGTGAATTATAGAAAATTACATATTTATGTCAGAAAATCTTAATAGAGACTTTTCATTATGAAATATTCAGAATTTCATATAGCAAGCAAATATACATATATATTTTCTGACTGTCATCTCTAAAATAGGCATCATTCCATGTTTCCTTTAGGAAAACCTGAACTTTGATTTCCACATGTGAAACATATCGAATTCCATATTTAACATTTGAAAATCTAGGCCTAGAAAACACTTGCTAATATTTAATTATGTGAAGTACAGAGAATTCAATGTTGAATGCAAGAAATATGAACGTCCATATCTCCAACGCTTAAACACAAAGAATTCCATATATCATGTAGGAAAATATACACACAGATATTCATAAATGTCACGTAAAGAATTCAGCATTTCATTCCACTATATACCTAATTACATATCTCATGCAGGAAAACCTGTGCCTGGATTTTCAAATGAGATGTTTAGAGAATTCCATCTTGTTACATATTTAACATAGAAATAACAGCACTCATATTTTCAAATGTGAACTATAAAGAACCACATATTTCAGAAAGTAAACCTGTGCTCATATTTTGATAAGGGTAGTACAGATAATTCCTTTTCTCATGTAGGAAAATCTACACCCATCTTTTCATATGTGTCATGTAGCAAATTGTTGAGATAAATTAGTGTCCAGGTTTTATAAATGAAATTTAGGAACTTTATATTTCATATATGAATAGCTGAGCTAAGATTTCCATATTTGAAACATAGAAAATCCCATATCATGTACAAAAGCTGCACTCAAGTTTTCATATCTGAATTATATGTCTTGTCAGAAAATCTGCACCCTGGTCTTACATAAGTGAAATGGACAAAAATCTGTATTTACATGTCAAATCTTCATCATCAGACATTATATGTGAAATATAGAGAATTCCATATTGCATGCAGGTAAATCTGTCCACAGTTATAAATAGTGAGATACAGAGAATGCCATATTTCAGCTAGAAGTAGCTACACCTTGATGGTGAAATATGAAATATAAATATTACCATATTTCATGTAAGAAAGTATGTGCCTCTATTTTATATGTGACATTTAGAGGATTCCAAAATGCAAAATGAGAATACCTACACCCATATTTTCATGAATGAATTATTGAAATTCCATTTTTCATGTGGGAAATTTTCACTCAGATTTTTAAAAATGAGAAAATAGGGATGATTCCACATTTCATACAGGGAAAATGACATCCAAATTTTGATATGTGAAATATAGAGATTTCCATGGTTCATAAGGGAAATCCAAAATCTAGAAATCCAAATGGTATTATAAAGGCATACACATTTTCATGTAGATATATTGGCACCCAGATTTTCACGTGTGAAATATAGTTTATTCCATATTTCTTGTTGGGATATCCTCACCTGGACTTTCATAAATGAAATGCAGAGAATTCTAAATTTCAGTAGGGAAACCAGGAGCCAGACAGTCAGACAAGAAATAAGTCTATTCTATATGTGACTGCTCATCCCAGATCTTAATATCTGAATCATGGACAGTTTCACGTATTTTCTGTGAAAAATCCGACACAGGTTTTCAAATGTGAATAATAGAGGCTTTGTAATTCATATGAGCAAATCTGTCCTCAGATTATCAAATGTGAAATATACCGGATTCCATATTTTATGTCAGAAGATTGTTTGGTGAAATATAGAGAATTTCTTTTTTTTTTTTTTTTTATTGATTTTGTATTCTGAAACTTTACTAAATTCATGATTATCTCTAGTAATTTTCTGATGCTATCTTTAGGGTTTTCTAGGTACAGTACCATATCACAGCTCAAGCATGAAAATCATATTTTCTTATATGAAGTAGAATATTCCATATTTCTTATAGCAAAAACTTGATGTAGTTTTTCAAATATGAAGCACACAGCATTCCGTATTTCATGAAGGAAAGTGTCACACGGATTATCAAATGCGAAATTTGAAAATTACATCAAGATCTTCACATTTCATGCAGAAAATTCTGTGTCCATACTTTCATATGATATACAAAAAATACAGACTTTCATATGTGAATTATAGAGAGTTTCATATTTCGTGTCATAAAATCTGCACCTAGAGTTTCATATGTGAAACTGAGAATTACATCTTCCATGTAGGATGCCTGGTGTTGGGTTTCAATGTATGAAACAGAAAACTCGATAGTGCGTCCATAATCATATGATATTTCACGTAAGAAAATGCATCCCTATATTTTCATATTTGAAATGTAAAATATTTAATGTCATTTTTCATGTCCATATTCCATGTCAAAATATTTTTGTTCAGATTTTGGTGCATGAAACTCTCATAATTTGAGGGAGGAGCCAAGATGGCGGAGGAGTAGGAAGGGGAGACCACTTTCTCTCCTACAAATTCATCAAAAGAATAACTGAATGCAGAGCAAACCTCACAAAACAACTTCTGATCGCTAGCTGAGGTCATCAGGCGCCCAGAAAAGCAGACCATTGTCTTCGAAAGGAGGTAGGACAAAATATAAAAGATAAGAAGTGAGACAAAAGAGCTAAGGACGGAGACCCGTCCCGGGAAGGGAGTCTTAGGCGGCCCTGCTTGGGCTAGGGTCCGGGCCTGAGGGCCCTGAGGACAATCGGAGGGAGCTTCTGTGAGGTGCCAACTTGAACTGTGGGAGACCAAAAGAGAGAAAATTAACCG